>NC_056744.1:1329790503-1329868003 GCF_019279795.1 Protopterus annectens | reverse complement strand
TAGGAGGAAACTCCCAGATATGCTCAGAATTAGTTCAAAATGATGTGAAGATTACTGAACCTACACAGATTGCCAACATACTGGCTGACAGGTTCAGTGCAAACTTCTCCCCCCCCTCACCCCCAAAATGAGAGATATCTATACCAGAGGATTGTAGCCCCCCAAACATCTCCAACGCCCAGGTGAGAACTGCTCTCTCCAAAGCAAAAAACACAGCATCCATGGGACCGGATGGTGTCCCCGGCTGTGTGCTCCATGAACTCAATGAGGAATTAAACCCACAGTTAGGACAGCTGTTTAATCTTAGCCTCACCTCAGGATACGCACTCAAGGAGTGGCGCCGGCGACTGTGGTCCCACTTCACAAGGGCGGTGCCTCCACCGACCCTGGAAATTACCGTCCCATTAGCTTGACAAGCCTTATCTGCAAAGCCATGGAGAGGATCATAATGGAACTCATAAATAAAGACATAGGGAACTTGCAGACTTTGGATCCAACCCAGTTTGGCTTTGTCAAAGGCAGATCATGCCTTTTAAACTTGGTTGACTTTTTCGAGACAGTCACCAAGGCCATTGATGAGGGAAAGGCAGTCCATACAGCCTACCTTGACCTGGCAAAGGCCTTCGACACAATACCCCACTCAGGTATCATCAAAAAACTCATCAGCTTGAATGTAAACCCATACATCACAAGATGGGTTGCAAACTGGCTAAGTGACAGAACCCACAGGGTCAGAGTTGCTGGAGCCATGTCAGACTCAAAGCCTGTCACAAGTGGTGTCCCACAGGGTTCAGTCCTGGGTCCACTCTTGTTCGGCATCTACTTTTCTGAAGTACAAGCAAACACAGGAGGGTTATGGCTGACAAAGTTTGCAGATGATTGCAAACTGGGCGCTATAGTCGAAAACACATCTGACACAGATATCCTTCAGAAGGGCCTCACAGAAACAGATAACTGGTGCCAGAGCCATAGCCTAAAGTTAAATGCCAAGAAATGCATAGTCATACCCTTCGGGAAAAACAAGGTTACCCCTAGCTACCATATAGGTGGCAATCCACTGAGCACAGAAGAAGTCATCAGGGATCTGGGGACCCAGGTTGACAGTAGCCTTTTGTTTGACACTCATGTTGCTAAAGTAGTTAGGAAAACCTTCTACATTGCCCACCTGATCATGAAGGGATTCACATCTAGATCAAGGGAGGTCATCACCCCCCTGTACTCATCACTCATTAGACCTATGATTGAGTACAATGCCCCATTCGGAATGTATCTGACCAGACACCTGCAGCAGCTGGAAAGGCCCCAAAAGTTCCTCACCAAAAGGATAAAGGGTCTCAAAAATATGTCTTATGCTGCCCGACTGAAAGAACTCCAGCTCTATTCAGTCTCATACCGCTTGCTCAGAGGTGACCTGTGCCTCACATATAAGGCCATGTCAAACCCTGATTTGATGAATATGCTTCACCTCAAAAAATCTAGATCCCTCAGAACCACAAGGGCGGGAGACTTAAACCTTGACACGGTTATTAATAGAACATGCTGGAGGGACAGATTCATCACCCAGAGACTCCATATGCTGTGGAACAAAATCCCGGTACATGTGAGGCAGAGCACCTCGCTGGACTTGTTCAAGAGGAATCTTGACCAATGGATGGGGGATCGCAGATATACCCCAGGGATTACTTCAGTGTCACTGCTTGACAGAGGCACAGCAAAATAATAGGCATAGTTTTATTCAAACTAAAGGGGTGGCGAAAGCCAAATAACTATGGGCTAGGCTTATAAATGCCCTTAGGCAGATAGCCTAGTATGAACCTATGAACCTATGAACCTATACTTCTCTGACACTCCCAACGTCCTCATATAATACCACAACTCCTCCCTAGGCATCCTGTCATATGCTTTCTCTAAGTCCACAAAGACACAATGCAACTCCTTCTGACCTTCTCTGTACTTCTCCATCAACACTCTCAGAGCAAACATTGCATCTGTAGTGCTCTTTCCTGGCATGAAACCATACTACTGATCACTAATCATCACCTCCCTCCTTAACCTAGCTTCCACTACTCATTCCCATAACTTCATGCTGTGACTGATCAATTTAATCCCTCTGTAGTTACTACAGCTCTGCACATCACCCTTATTTTTAAAAATCGGTACCAAAACACTTTTTTTCCATTCCTCAGGCATCCTCTCACTTTCCAAGATTTCATTAAACAATCTAGTTAAAAACTCCACTGACATTTCACTTAAACACCTCCATGCTTCCACAGGTATGTCATCTGGACCAACAGCCTTTCCATTCTTCATCCTCTTCATAGCTATCCTTGCTTCCTCCTTGCTAATCCACTGCACTTCATGATTCACTATCCGCACATCATCCAACCTTCTCTCCCTCTCATTCTTTTCATTCATCAGCCCCTCAAAGTACTCTTTCCATCTTCTCAATACACTCTCCTCGCTTGTGAGTACATTTCCCTCATTATCCTTTATCACCCTTACCTGCTGCACATCTTTCCTAGCTCGGTCTCTCTGTATAGCCAATTGGTACAGGTCCTTTTCTCCCTCCTTAGTGTCCAACCTTTCATACAACTCTTCATACGCCTTATCCTAAGTCTTCACCACCTCTCTCTTTGCCATGCACCTCATCTCTTTATACTCCTGTCTACTTTCTTCATCTCTCTGAAAATCCCACTTCTTCTTCGCCAACCTCTTTCTCTGTATACTCTCCTGCACTTCCTCATTCCACCACCAGGTCTCCTTGTCCTCCTTCCTCTTTCCAGATGTCACACCAAGCACCTTTCTAGCCATCTCCCTTAATAGCTCTGCTGTAGTTACCCAGCTATTCAGTAACTCTTCACTGCCACCCAGTGAAAAATAAAAAGGTCACACAGACAAAACATTCAATAAGAGCTGCACGAAAAATCCAGCCAAGCAAGAGTTTTCACTGTGTGACACCTTAAACCTCCAGACCCATAAGATATATGCAAATTATCCTTAAGGACTTCACGTGTTTCAGCTACATGGCTTCTAAATGTCCATGACTTTTTACATTTTAAATCTTTATCGTAACATTCAAGCCAATAAAGCCAAAACCAACTAGCTATGGACATGCTTGTTTTGGCCTTTTTATTATCTTTATAAACACAAACACCTTGGAATGCATAGTCCACATACCCACTAGGCATGCTTATACAAGTATACATATATGTGTATACTTGACCTGGAACTTACAAACATGGGAGAATGCTGTACCCCCCCCTCCTCCACATATAGTATATTCTCTAGTAAGGTCAGTCCACAAAGCTGTCTCCTTCATAATAAAAAAACAGTTCTGTGACTTTGGATAACCTTGCAACATTTAGGAATATTCTAAGGCAAATGATCTACTGCTACTAAATGATAACCTGTCAAAATGTCAAGCTCTCGAAACCCTTGGAGCACAGGTGTCTATGCAGAATTGATCACAGAACACTATACAGTCATGTCAATAAATGCAAAGAGACAGCTCTACCTACCAAATATGTGCCAAGAAGTAACTCAAAAAGCAAACCACCCTGGTGGAATGCAAACATAAACAGGATGCACAACGAAAGGAAAAAAAAAGCCATATCAAAGATTAGGAAGTGATATGCTTATACAAACCCTCTCATCAATCTAAACAAACAAATAAGCAGGCAAGTTAAGTCTATTAATGCCAAATTTGAGGTTGAGCTAGCCCCCTGGGCAAAGGACAACTGCAAGGCTGTCTTTAACAAAGTCCAAAACCTTAAAGGTTGTACACAGCACTGTGCAGACATGATTGAAAATGGAGCTATCTACACAGAGCCCAAAAATTTAGCAAATCAGCTGCCAAAAATTTCATCTTCACTTTTACCTCCCCCCATCTTTGCCATGGCCAGCCCTAGAAAATACTATTAAACAACCTCCCAAGTATAACTAGGGAGGAGATCCTAATCATTTTCTAATGCCAAAAACACTGCATCACTGGACATTGATAAGATCCCAGGATGCCTCCTAAATAACCTAAATCATGACCTATCCATGACCACTGGAATTACTGTTTAAACTTTTCTTCCAGACAGGCATTGTACCATATGAATGGAGAGCTGCAACTATTACCCCCTCTGCACATGGATGGGCGGTCAATGAACTCTGGGAACTCTGTCTCATATGCAAAGCCAATGAAACAATTATCATGTTAATGATTAATAAGGACATAGAAAACCTTAAAACACTGGATCCAACCCAGTTTAATTTTGTCAAGAAGAAATAATACCTACTGAACTTGGTGGACTATTTTAAGATTGTCACCAAGCCAATGGATGAGGGCAAAACAGTGCATGCTGCCTACCTTGACCTCACTAAGAAATCTGATGTAATACCCCACTTGGACATTGCAAACAAACTCATGGATATAGGCATAAACCCCTATGTTATATGCTAGATATCCATCTGAATCACAGACAGGACATAGGAAGTTAGGATGAGGAGACTAGCTCCGCAAAGCAGCCAGTCACTAGCAGTGCCCCTCAGCACTATGTGCTGTGTCTGCTCCTTTTTGATATTTACTTCACTGACATCAAGGGTCTCTGGCTGACCAAGTTTGCAGATGATTGCAAACTAGCAGCAGTTATAGAATCCCCCACAACACACTAACATCCTACAGGAAGGACTAATGCAGACAAATGACTAGTGCAAAATCCACAGCTTAAAACTTAATGCCAAGAAATGTATAATAGTCATACCTCTCAACCTCTTAGCACAAGAAATCTGAACAAAGCTTGACAAAATGGGGGGACAAAGGCCAAAAATAGGGACTCATTTTAAATATTGCTCTTATAAACTTAAAAAGTTGCTAGAATAACAGGATTTGTGTTAGTATGCGTTTTCTGCAGGATATGAAGTCTGAAACTCAAATGCATGTTATTATTTAGTGACTTTAATCCTTAGATCATCCCAGTGATTTGTAAGAAAAATAAATAAATAACACAATTTTATGAGGAACAGATCAAAAATATGAAACAAAAATCTGGACATTCTGTAAAAATCTGTACAGTATACTTTGGGAAGTCAGCAGCCTTGCAAAATTACCTCATTGACAGCACACCACTAATTGTAGAACAAGTAGTCAGGGATTTGATTACACATATAGATAGTAATCTGCTTTTTTGACCAACATGTGTCTAAGGTAGTAAGGAAATCATTTTATGTATCTCAACTTATAAGCAAAGGCATGGTATATAGGCATGAGGAAGTCATCTTTCCACTGTATTTGGCCATCATAAGACCCATCATTGAGTGCAATAGCTCCATTGGTTACTTACTTGCTTACTTGACTAGGCACATACAACAACTGGAATGTCCACAGAGGTTCCTCCAAAAAGAATGCAGGGCATAAACAGCATGACCTATGCAGATCACCTCAAAGCCTGTTTCTATACTTTGTTTCCTACAGACTGCTGTAAGGCACTCTATGCCTGGCATAAAAGGGATTTTGGATCCCACTCTGATGGTCCGTTTGCATATCTGCAAAATGATAGCATCAGAAGTACTCAATCTAGGATTTAAATTTTGGTTGTGATATAAACAGGACATGTTGGCTTGACTGGTATGTGTCTCAGAGAGTTCCCCTTCTCTGGAACAGGCTTCTTATGTGAGTGAAGCAGATCTCTTCTCTAACCCTATTCATGAGAAACTTAAACCACTGGATGGGAAATCAGAAGTATACCCTGAGTCTAGCAACTATTTCTCTAATGGGTAGAGACAGCCTGTAAATTTTGCTTACATATACTTCTTAAAATAACCTGTAACATAAATATGTGGGACACAGTTGGGGAGCTTAGCTAGAAGTATAAAGGCCCCAGTAGTTGTTAGCCTACTATACACCAATGAACTTATAAATAGGACCTGATTAAACCTATTCTAGTTCCTCTTCCCTGTAGTACACTCATTGTAGTTCAGAGAGTAAACATCTGAAACTCTGTATAAGCACTTCCTCTTGTCTCTGCAGCCAGCTTGATGGAAATGGGCATCCTGAGACAATGTAGCAAGTGTCTCATACTTAGTGACAACCACCTAATTCTTAACCAATCATATACAATGCATGAGGGATGTAATTACACATTATCACTTGAGGCGAGCCTCTCACATATAGTCACTACAATTACCAAGCAACAGGTTGTCCGAACACAGAACACCATGTTCTTTTTAACACTGACACTAAAGACCAAGCAAATAGACTCATGTATGCCGAAGCTCCTAAATGTGGTCTACACAATCCTCAGTGACCTCCTAGATCCAGCTATAAGAACAGGAATCCTCAGCAACCCCACAAACATTCAACCACATCAACATCAAGTGACACACTTAGCTTCGCCTGATAGTGTCTCAACATATAAGCCCATAAGACAAACCTCTACACAAACAAATGTTCTAGTCAGAGATGATTCCATCTTGGGACACACAAAGTTCCACTTTTTAAGCTGAGCAAGGAGATGGTCACAGTCAGCTGCCTATCAGGAATCATGATTCAGCAGGATCATGCATGCACTCAGGTCATTGAACTACGAGTACCAGTATGATTCTGTCATTGTACATGTCAATAAAAATGAACAGAGATATATCTGTCTGGGCTATATAAAATGAGACAAGATGGAGCTCTTGGATTATGCAGCTTACCTTCTTTGAGGACAATGCTGGAATATGAGCAGAAAACAATTGATTTTAACTGAAGACAATTGACTTTAATGATTGCCTTCCACACATTTAGACCAGCCACTGCACAGAAAGGGACAAAAGATGAAGTTGTCACAACATTAATCAAAAACAGTCCTACCTCAAGACTGGTCAATCAGTATGACACACTTGAGCTTCTCCATGTTCATCTCACCTTAAGCAAAGTCCCATACCATATTACTGCAAGCTATGTCTACTTCTATGACCCAGGACACCGACACAGCATACCTAAATGAACTGGATGTCAATGCTATACTTCTGGATGACGTCCAATATAAACTATAAACTGGGAAATATGCATAACTTCCACTATGCAGGTCCAGAGATTCCTGGACCTTGTCAACACAATATCTCTGGACCAGCTAGTCCATACACCAACTATGGGTACCAACATCCACAACCTGATCCTCACAATTATGGGGGAAATTTGCCCCCACCTATGTGTAACATCACTGCTTGTGGGGTTGGACCATAAAGCTGTATCCTTTGAAATTAAACTAAAAAACTGTGACTTTATCTAACCTTCAGACATTGAAGAATAATTACAAAGTAAACATTCTACTACTATGTGATACCTGGTTAAATAGATGTTAGGTGTTGGAAAATGCCTGCCTTTACATTAATATGACAATTTCACTATATGTTAAACCTGTTTTATAAAGCTAGATATATTGATGATATTAACATATGTATTTGAGGTTATGGTATGTTTGATGGAAAGTCATTTGGTAGAATCACATTTGGTTGAACAAAATAGTAGAAAATACATTTGGTAGAATCACATGCGTGTTGCAGTTATGTTTCAAGCTGAGTTTTGAGAAGTAGCTTAGCTAGCTGATTTTTGCAGCATATTTGTTGTTTCTGTTGCCTTTTTTTTGTATTTTATAAAGTGTGTGATGTGCTTTTTATTTTGTAAGGGTTATAGTCAGCAAATAGTGCCAGTGTAGGGAATTATGTTTTTGTTGGAAATCATAGCTAGTGTGATGTTCAAGTGTACACCAACTGTGATTCTACATTTAAGGGAGATCTTTCCTTCCCAGAATTGGTACAAGCAAAGAGTTGGTTTATTTAAGTTTCAGGGTGCTGTGGGCATGCCCTTACATTGGAGTATCAGAAGGGTTTTCTCCTCCAAAAACATGTCTTGTTATATTTCTTTCTTGCTTTGGAAACTTGCACATTTATCTTGTAGCAGACATAAAGAATTTGTTCTAGTTTTAGACTAAATGTGATTCTGCCAGATCTGGTTTTGCCTAGTATTTCTACCCAATGTGATTCTACCATTTACACCTGCAACTACAGGTAATATATTTCTGTTTGAGCATGAACTTAGACACATAAGACACATAAAACAAACTATACCTTGCTCTCATAATACTCTCATTCCATACTCCAACATTACCTACACCCCTAGATACCTCCTTCCTAAATACCATAAACTCGCCCATATTAAATATGTCCTAACCACCGATAAAAAATTAAAACTTCAAATCCATCTAATGAGCAACTTAATAACAAAACCTATTAATCCCACCTTACAAGATGGAGACATCCATCCTAACCCTGGCCCAACATACCCCTCACTTCAAATTTCTACACTAAAAACTAATAATACTCTCCTAATAGGACATCTTAACATTCAAAGCTTAAATAACAAAGTATCTCACCTTCATGCACTCCTACATACCCATTCTTTTGACATTATCTGCCTCTCAGAGACCTGGCTAAAACCTGACACCAAAGATACTGCCATTTTACCCCAGGGCTATAATATAACTAGACTTGATCGATCAAAACGCAAAGGTGGTGGAGTAGCAATCCTCTTTAAGAATCAATTAAATATCTCCACCCTGCCAGTTGATCCAACACAGGATAGCAAAGTAGAAGCCATCATAACAAAACTTCAATTGAATACCAAGAAATCTCTTTACATAATTTGTATGTACTTACCACCTGGTAACAATATACCCATTCTAGAAGCCTTTCTCAGCTGGGTATCTACCACTTACCCCCAAGAAACTATAATTCTTGGTGACTTTAATATAGACTGGAAAAGTATTAATGCTGATAATCCTACTTCTCACATGAACCTCCATGGTTTCACCCAAACCATGACCTCTACTACAAGAATCAATAAGTCTAATAAAAAAGACAGTATTTTGGATTGGATACTTATAAACAAAGACAAACAAACATATAAAGTAGGAACCCTGCCTGATGATGTCAGTGATCACTCTTTGACTTATATTACAAGAGAAAAGAATGATTTCCCTAACCTCCCTAACATTAGAAAAATGCGCTCTACCAAACAGTTTAACATAGAATTATTTCAAAGTGAACTTAACTCATGTAACTGGAATCCCTTAAAAACACTTCCTCTTGAAAATGCAGTATTATACTTTAATACTACCTTCTTATCCATTCTTGATAAACATGCTCCTGAGCGTACTATCAGAATGAAGCCTAACATAGCCCCGTGGCTCTCAAAGGAAACAAAAAATTTAATTCTCACCAGAAATAAAGTTTGGGCTTTATGGAGACACCATAGAAATAACCCTGATCTTCTTCACTTCCGCCAGCTTAGAAATCTGACAAAAAAGCAATCATTACTGACAAAAAAAACTTCTACTGTAAACTTCAACAAACACACCATAACAATCCCAAACAGTTTTGGTCTTCAGTCAATAGACTCCTTTCCCCAGGAACAACCAAAACTCCTACCCCTCTCAATGCTGACCCAGACAACCCCCACCTAACTGCAAATGCTTTTAACTCTTTCTTTACTGACTCTATCCAAACCCTAGCCAGACAAATGAACACCAATAATGCCTTCCCTCCAAGTAACTATATGGACCCTTCCTATAACTTTAAACTACAACCTATCCCCACATCTTTCATCTACAGACTTATTCACAAACTTAAGCCTTGTACCCCCCCGGCTGACAAGCTCCCATCTCTCTATCTCCAAAAGGCTGCCAAAGTAATCGCATACCCTATATCCATACTCATAAACAGGACTATCCAAGAGGGATCCATCCCAGATATCTGGAAAGTCTCCCACATTATCCCTTTACACAAAGGGGGTAACTCTATCGAGTACTCCAACTATAGATCAATTGCTCTCCTTTCTCCATTAGCAAAAATTATGGAAAAATGTATTCACCAGCAACTTCTACAACATCTCTCTCTACACAACATAATAGCAAACTGTCAACATGGTTTTAGACCTCAACACAGTACTATCACTGCTCTCTTATCTTTTGTAGACACCATCAATAAGAACCGCAATAGTAACCTTCTCTCTTCTGCTCTCTTTATTGACCTCTCTAAAGCTTTCGACATGGTCAACCACTCCACCTTAATTAACATACTTGAATCCCTCTCCTTTTATAACCTAGCCACTAAATGGTTTAGATCTTACCTTAGCAGTAGACAACAGGCAGTTCTATGGGAGAACCAAATTTCTTCTCTTCTACCCGTTAACATTGGTGTCCCTCAGGGCTCTATTCTTGGACCACTTCTTTTCTCCCTTTTCATTAATGATCTCCATTCTGTAATCCCTCAAGCTACCTGCATTCAATATGCAGATGACTCTACCCTTATTTGCTCAGCATCCTCTCCTACTGAACTTTCTTCACTTACTCAAAAGATCTTTAACACAGTTGAAACATGGTTTTCCAAACGTTCCCTCCTACTAAATGCCAAAAAAACTAAACTTCTCTTTACTCCCACCACTCGATCCCCCTCCTTAGACTTCACCATCTCCCCAAATAATGCCACTGTCATATCACCTGACCCTACAACTAAGCTGTTAGGAATAACCATCAACAATAATCTCTCTTTTGATCAACACATTAATAACACCATTAAAACTGTCAACAGAAAAATAGGATCCTTATATCGTATTAAACCCTTCCTAACTGCATCCGCCAGAGCCAAGATTGCCCACACCCACCTACTGTCTACTCTTCTTTACGCTTCACCTATATTTACCAACCTTAGGAAAGCCAACCTTAACAAACTGGCAACATCCTATAACAACATTGCCCGTTTCGCGACTGGTAACCCCTTCAGAACCCACCACTGTCTTAACCTGAAACAACTAGGCTGGCTGGAATTCCAAAACCATCTGCTAATCCCACAACTTAATATTGCCCACAAAATACTGCACCAGCCTTCCAACACCCCAATACTCTCAAAACGTTTAATCCCATACAATAATCTTAACTCCCTTTGCTCTTCTAGGAAACTCATGGCTAGTTTAACAAAGTCCAATAACTCAGCTGGTGACTCCCTTTTTTCTAATACAGTAGGAAGGATCTGGAATCTGCTACCTAGTGACATAACACTAATCTCATCACTGTCTCTCTTCAAACAAAGAATCAAAGATTACTTGCATAGTCACTGGCTATGTTCCTGTACTAAACAGGATTGTTTGTATTTTTTTGCTCGTTTTGGATAATTTTCTTTGTATTTTGTGTGGAGCTTTTCTCCCCGGGCCTCTACTGAAAATGGAAATATATCCAGCTAGACTAGCCTGGTCAACAAATGTAAAATGTAAAATAAATAAATAAATAAATAAATAAATAAGAGGTTAATGGAAATTCACTATTGCTTCCACATTAGATGTCATTAGAAATATCGATAGTACAAAGTCAAGCTTTGGTAAATAGTGCAACTTTCTGCTTATAAAGATTGAAAAGGATAGTATAAAAATGACTTTGCACCTGAAAGTGAAAAAGACAAAGGTCCTGACAACTGCTAAAATCAAAAAAATTATTCTAGATGGAAAAGAGATAGCAGTAATAACTTCAGTCTGGTTGTATCTGTAATCAATTATAACATGTCAAAAGCCAAGAAATCTGAAGTAGAATCTCTTTGGGCAGAATTGGCATAAAATATCTAGAGAAAATCTTCAAGTACAGGATGCCTCTGTGCATGCAAGATTTGACATGTCTACAATATAGTGAAGAAATATAGCAGGAAGATAATAGATCTTTTGGAATGTTGATGCTAGTGAAGAATACTCCTTATACCATGGACTGCTGAAAAATATAGATGTCAGTTGATATCAGTGGAGTTAAAACCTAAGTATTCTTCAGAAGTTCAGATGACTACACTTCAACCTTTACATTTTGGATATACATTGGGCAAAAGAAAAATCACTAAAGAAAGACAACATACTTGGCAAGGTTAATGGTCAATGTAAACTGGGACTGGAAGACCCATAATGCAGTGGACTGACACAATAACTACAGCTATTGTGGCTCACCTATCAGTTATCAGTCTTCTGTCTGAAAAAAAAAATCATGGCAACAAAAGCACCACAAGTTGACAATGACTCAACAGCATTTATAAACAACAGAACTTCAGTTCAGCATCCTCCTTCCTTTCCAGTCTCTTAAATTCCTGCTAACCATTCAAAGTGGTTTGAGTTCTAGTTCTGTTGTCTTTATGTTGGCTAAAAATTAAAGGTGGAACAGTTTGTTAGTCATTATATCTTTGCTGTAGTAGAGTAAGCTATATGGGACTTTTTGGCAAGGATCAGACCAAACAATTTCCTACACTATCTGGTACCTTCCATGTATGCTAGCTACTACAGTTTGGGAAAAGCAGGATAAAGTCAGCAGTTAATGTAACATAACTTCAGAACAATATTGTTATTGAAGTGCGTGCTCCTCTGTGAGCATCATTTGATTGAGTGCCAGCTAGTACTTTTCCAAGGCCGGATGGATTAAGTACCCCATTGAGGATTACCTCCCACTTCATCAATTTTTTGTGAGGAAAAATGCTTTATTTCTTTGAGAAATATATGCTTGAGATCAGCTCTAGTCTTTACAGTGTTTGCGACTACAAGTTTTCCTCAGTTTCTTTCATGTTGTGTTTGCAAAATTCCTTTTTTTGTGAGAAAAAAGATTTACTGCTACCACAAGTTTGGAAGATAGGGCTGAGGACTTGTGGATTTAGGGGCTGTCATTAAAGTCTTTCACCTCAGAATCTTGTATTCCTATTAGAATATGAGTTAGCTTTTCCAGTTGACAGCAGCTTCTGGATACCTGTTGTGATTCTCTTATAAATTAGTATTTTTGGTGAGAAAAAGTGGGCTAGTGTGTTTGGTGCTTGCTATTTCAAAATTTTACCTACATTTTTTTACTCAGGGAGGAAAACTGAGCTTTTCCATCTATCTGTAAGCCAGCTTTTGGGGCTAGGACATGGTCCTAGGTCATGTTAACTCAATCATTCCCTCCCCAAAGATGAAAAAAAAGTTTGACACCCTTGCTTTGGTCTTCACTCTAGCTTTCTTTTAATTTCAGCCATCAATGGGTAACTCTGTAGTGGCCATCAGCTGTTCTTCAGACTGCATATCACTTTCTATCTGTACCTCTGGTACTGCTCCGCAGGAAGACATCACGCCTCTCCCAGTATATTTTTTGAGATACTGTTTCCAGAATGAAGGAGTGAAGGACTTGCTTCAATGATAATAAAAAGAAACACCAGTCGCAACAAATATTATGATTTGCTACAGGTACGTTTTTGTTCAGCCTTTAGCTCTTCCTACTGTGTTGCCAGTCTTCGAGGATGCTTTTTTGGCAGGCAGCAGGTTGACCGACAGTCAACCTCATTTACCAATAAAGTCTGATAAATTGCATAAGGTACCACATACCAAAAAATTCCTATATTCTAATCCCAGGTCTAGTCCTACAGCAATTTCTCTGTCAAAGTTACATTCTGCAAAATGCCTTACAGCAGCTAGCCTATCCATTCTCACAAGCTGACAAAAACATTTAATAGGCTTGAGAAGAAAGGTTATACTTCCTCCACTTTGCCCTTTAGAAAAGCAAATTGTCAGGCACACATCTTTAAGTTTTTACTATTTCTTTTGCTAATTTGAGGAAATTAAATGGTGACCCTCCTTCTTCAGAAGCTACAGCATCTATAAATTCTGTAATATCTTTTATACATACATACAAATATTTCAGGCTTAGGCAATAGTGCCCTTATATCCTGCCAATATACCAAAATAGTTATTCCCCTAGTAAGTGCCTATGTTGTTTTTAAAAATGTTTAAACTATTGCTTGATTTAATTTCCTCTGGTAGTCTATTTCATGCATCAACTACTCTCTCAGAGACCCAATTAGTACACGTCTCATTCCTATTTAATCTTCTACATATATTGTCTGAAGATTCTCTAATAATTTTTGATAACGCCAAACATTCCACAAGGAAGTAAACTCTAAATGCCCTATATACCTGTGTAAATTCTCCTCTTAAATATCTGTATGAGACAATGTACAAGTTCAAATATTTTAGTATTGCATAATATGTTAAATTTTCACATCCATGGATGCCCTTGGTATATTTCCTGTGTTCTTTCCAATTTACTCATGCTTGTTTTCTTATAAGGTTTCCATATTGTTATTCCATACTCAATTTTGGGTCTAATATAAAAAAAACACTTATTTCATCATTTATGATTTCCATGACTTAATAAATCTTTTTATACAGCTGGTAATTCTATAACTATCATTAACTAATTGGTCAATATGATTACAAAACTCAAATCAATGTCTCAGGTAAACAAACATTCTTTAAAATGTACTTATCATACTGCTGATGCTGTATACAGTACAGCTCTCACTGGGTCTGTTATGAAAAAATCTGCCTGGCTACATTTTCAGAATTTACTAGAGAATATCAAAGCTGAGATCCTGAAAGCAATCCCAGATAAAGAAGTGGTACTTTCTATGCTGAAGTCCTTAAAGGTTTGATAAATAGGGAAATTAATTCAGAAGGTTGCCCAGATGTTTCAGTCTTTCTTTCTAAAATATTATAGAAACTTTTCTTCCACTTCACAATCCTCTTTCAGGATAAAGAGTTTACTATTCCTAGCAAGGCAAAGATAAGCAGAACCATGACTTCATCCTTACCTATCAACCATCTTCCCACAAGTTACTTAAAAATGTCTTCAAGCTTATTTCCCATAACTGCATTCCACTGTTGTAATTCCAAAATACTAAAAAATGCCAGCCCAATGTCAAGGTAACACTTCCACCCATCTCAGCTAAGAATAATAAGCAAACAATCTTTCTTCACTATACATCAACATGGTGACATCCATCCCAACTCAGGTCTCAACCAAACCTCAAACCAAAGAATACACCCTAAAAGTTTAAAAACAGTCACTGTAAACTTCAGAAGCATATGCAACAAAATCACAGATTTTCATGTCTGGATGACTCAACACAACCTAAACATCCTAACCACAACAGAGACATGGCTAAAACCTGAAATAAAAGATGCTGAAATACTACCCCCAGTTATAATATTATTACGCTTAACAGAACATATAAATAGCAAGTGGAATAGCTATAATATTCCCAAATGTTCTTGCAGTAACTCCCTATGCAAGCACAATCCCAAATTTTGGAAAAGCAGAAATCCTTATCTCATTCCTAAAACTTAATAGAGCCAAGAATATATGCATTGCTGTGCTATATATCCCCCAGGATAGAACATTCCAATACTTGAAAACATATTATCCTGGATATCAGATGCAATCACAGATTAAATTATCCTCCTGGGTGATGTAAACATTGAATGATAGTCTTTCTCTACAAATTCAGCTATCATCAGCATGAACCTCTTTGGATTCACTCAGTTTATTAATGCACTGACAAGATATGGCAAAAATAACTCCCAACAGTCTATCTTGGACTAGATTCTGATTACCAACTGATCTAATTTTACCTTCTCAGGTGTACTCACTGATACACTAAGTGACCTCCTGCCAACTTAGATCCACAGGAGTGTTACACAACTAATAAAGGGACATAAGCTCAAAATTACCCATAATCTCTTAAATTTTTCCAAACAGTCTTTCAATGAAGCTTTTAAAAAGAATCCCCTTAAATGATGCAGTTGAATACTTCAATGCAGCATTTCTAAGTATTTTAACAGTTAGTCCCAGAGCATACCAAAAAATTAAAAACAGTCATACTCTATAGCTCACTAACCAGTGCAAGCTCCTTATGAAAGAAAGACAAAGCATGGATTAACTGGCAAAAGAATAAAAATGTCAAAAATTGGCAACTATTCAGACAACTACAAAACTAAGTCAAGAAACAATTTAATAGAGATTAAAAGTCTTTATTATACTCAGCTACGAAATAGCCATAAAACAACCCTAAAAATTCTAGCCCTCGATATCCTCTCTCATCAACCCAGGTACAAAAAATTATCCCATCCAATCGTCAAGGTTCCTTTTGAAGAGGGCCAAAGAGGTGCTCTGCTTGACATATATAGGTAGTCTATTCCATAGTCTGGGGAGTCTCTGGGTCAGGAACCTATCCCTCCAGCATGTTTTGTTTATTGTGATGACAAGGTTTAGATCCCTGGAGCGTGTGGCTGTGAGAGATTGGGATTTCTTTAAGTGTAGCATGTCCAACAGCTCTGGGTTTGACATGGCCTTGTATGTTAAGCAGAGATTGCCTCTGAGTAGACAATATGCGACAGAGTATAGATGGAGTTTTTTAAGGTGGTCAGCATAGGACATCTGCTTTAGGCCTGTGATTTTTTTAGTGAGGTATTTCTGCGGCCTTTCCAGTTGTTGCAGGTGTCTTAAGAGGTACATACCAAATGGGGCATTGTATTCTATAAGGGGTCTAATGAGGCATGAGTACAGTGGGACAATGGCCTCCTTTTTTCTGGATGAAAAGCCCTTAGTGGTGAGGTGTGCCACATAGAAGGAGTTCCTGATTGTTGTGGTGATGTGATTATCAAAGGTGAGACTACTGTCCGCCTGTGTCCCTAAGTCTCTTATCACACTTTCAGTGTTTAATGTACTGCCACCTATGTGGAAATTCACGGGTACATGTTTTTTCCCAAAGGGGATAACTATACATTTCTTGGCATTGAGCTTCAGCCCATGGCTCTGGCACCAAGCATCTGTTTCTGTAAGGCCCTTTTGTAGAGTATCCACATCATTTGGAGATTCAATAATGACTCCCCGTTTGCAGTCATCTGTGAACCTTGTTATCCAGAGTCCCTTAGTATTGGCCTATACTTCAGAGAAGTAGATGCCAAACAAGAGTGGTCCCAGGACTGAACCCTGAAGTACTCCACTTGTCAGTTGTCTGGAGCTGGATTTGGAGTCAGCTACTTTTACAGTGTGTGTTCTGTCAGAAAGCCATTTGGCAATCCATCAAGTGACATAGGGATTAATGCCCAGCTTAGTAAGTTTATCTATGATTCCAGAGTCAGTGATGGTGTCAAAGGCCTTGGTGAGGTCCAGATAGGCTGTGTGGACTGCCTTACCCTTGTCCACAGCTCTAGAGACTGATTTGAAGAAGTCAGTCAGGTTCAGGAGACAAGATCTGCCCTTCACAAACCCAAACTGGGTGGGGTCCAGTGTTTGAAGGTTGCCGTTGTCTTTGTTTATAAGTTCCATGGTAATACGTTCAATGGCCTTGCAGATCAGGCTCGTCAGACTAATGGGGTGGTAGTTCCCGGGATCCAAGGTGGATCCCACCTTGTGGAGTGGGATAACTGTAGCTGTGCGCCACTCAGTGGGCACAAAGCCTGAGGTGAAGCTATGATTAAACATGACACTTAGGTGAGGTGCCAGTTCATTTTGTAGTTCATGTAGTACACAGCCTGGGATGTCATCTGGTACCATGGATGCTGTATTCTTAGTTTTGGAGAGTGTGTTTTTTTACCTGTGAGGCCGTTATTACCAGATTTTTGGCAATCTTCCGGTATTGAGATGAGCCATTTAGGGGGTGAGAGAGGGGGTGATGCTGGCAATGAATCTATCTTCCAGGATATTGGCAATATCCTTGGGATCAGTATATTTAATGGCATTATGTTGTAGTGCACAGCAGATCTGAGCATTGCCATTTACATACTTGACTTAGTTATAGAATGCCTTGTGGTTGCCTTTGGAATCTTTGGCAATTTTATTTTCATAACTAGCTTTGGAGGATTTCATGAGGGATCTCAGCTTCTTATTGTGGCTGGTAAGGGAGTTTTTACATCCTGGGATTTTCCTCTTTTCTGCAACAGTTTCTTCCTTTTGTTGTAAAGTTTGTTTATGGCAGGGGACCACCAGATTGGCTTCATTTTTTTGGAGGAGAGCATCTTGGTTCTATTTGGGATGGCACGATTCATACATGAGTGGATGTGCTCGTACAGTGCCTTAGTGTAGAACTCAGCAGTTGAACTTTCAGTTCCCGTCTGCATGGGTGTCATGAAGTTTGTCACTTCTGACTTGAGTAGCATGAAGTTGGCTCTAATAAACTTATATCTGCAGTATTTCTAGATGTATCAAAAGCCTTTGACATGGTGCCTCACACTAAATTTCAGAATCAACTTTCCCCCCTGGGTCTATCATTTCCACCAATTCAGTGTTTCTCTGACTAAATTGCCAAAAGGCAACAAGCTGTAAAATACCAAGGGTCCATCCCTGCATACCTTTCCACTTCCACAGGAGTCCCACAAGGATCCATTCTTGGCCATCTACTATTCAATATTTTTTATCAATAACCTACATTCATCTTCTTGTGAAGGTACCTGATTAAATATGCAGATGACTATCATCATCATCCATTCTCCAAAAACCTTAACTCACCTCCAGGAAATCATTCAACAAGATGTCATCTCCACTGAAAAATACAAACACCTTCACTTTACCCCAAAAACTCATACTTCTAACAAAGCATCTTTCAAACTCTTTTGAGCAATGGCACTGAAACTGAATTAGATCACCATACCAAACTATTAGGAGTCAAAATAGATGAATCTTAAATTTGAACTCCACATCCAAAGCAACATCAAGAAGCCCCACCAAAAACTAGGTATGCTATATAGAAACACCCGTTTTTTGAGCACAGCCACAAAATTTACTCTATCCAGAATCTACCTTCTGCCTTCCCTACTCTATGGATACCCACCTCTAACCAATTTACAATCATCTATAAAAACAAATGTGAAAGCTGCTACAACAAAAATAGCCAAGTTTGTTACTAATTCAGCCTGCTTTACCCATCACTGTAAAGCTCTGCACCCTTAGCTGGCTGGAACTCCCCCCTCCACCTCTCCTATATTCAACTTATAACAATACATAAAATCATACAACAAACCATTAGTCTGCCCAGCTCTTACCCCTTTAATCAAAATATATTTACCTAAAACAACTCAGATCAGAAGGCAAACAACTTCCTAACAAAAATAAACCAAATAAATCCCCTGGACAAAGCCTGTACTCATACTCAGTAGCAAAAAATGGAACTCCTTACCGCTAACTACCAGTAATATTTCTAACCTACCCGCCCACTTTTAAATGCTCCCTAAAAGAATATGTTACAAAATCTTGGACATGCTTCTGTGCCAGTCCTGGCTGAATTTACTCACTATGCTTCACTCACCCCCTTCAACCTTAATCACACCACCATTCTCTCCCAGCTCCTACTCCACTCTTTTCTTTTGCTTTTCCCACTATCTTACCTTAAACACCATTTCTGCAGACCTTTCTTCTGCATCATTCTTTTTCTTCCCTACTCAGCTAAGGTACCCGAAGACATCTTACCCTGCACTCTTATAATCTCATTTTCTCTTCATCCTTCTTCCTTGTAGAACCATAATATGAAGACCATATCTTATATTAGAACATCACTAAATTTTCCTTCACTTTTTCTAATCATGTAATGTCTAATATCTTTTTTAGATATCTTATTAGAATTATCTCATTTATCACATACTTATCTATATAACAAACACTATGACTGTTGTTTTCCTCACATATTCTCTCCAATTCATGTTATTGATAATGTTTTGCAGTATAATATGATACTTTGTGATTTAAAGTATCTGTAATTGATTTCTGAAGGATTGTAATTGTGGAGCTTTTCTCCCTGGGCCACTGCTGAAAAACAACACTTTCTGGCCCATTCGGACATTCCCAGTAAATAAATGTCAAATAGGTAAGAAAAAAAAGATTAAATAAATAAAGAAGATTCAAAGAAGAAGGGCAGATTCTCCCAAGAATGATGGCATGCCCATTTAGTTGTTTCTCCCTCCCTACATTTGCAAGTCCATAAAGCTTTCCTTGAGTCTAGGCTTTCACTTACCTCTGTTGCACCAGATAAATTCAGATACTTGGGTGCTGAGAAATATTCCAAAAGGCTGTCAAGGGGACCCCCTGTCTCCTTTTCAAGTGATTTCTCTGTAGCCACCCAATCAAACTTCCCTGCTCCCTCTTATTCTAGATCAGGTGCTGTCTCAGGGGGTTATAAAATTTGTTACCCAGAGCTGAAATGCAAAGAACATTCTTCATGAATCATTTTGGTTCTAAGGAAGGAAGTAGCATGAGCCTTTCTTTTCTAAATCATCATATCAGAATCCCAAAATTCAAAATACTCCCCTTCAGCCCCTGTTACCTCTCATTCCCCTCTCAGTTTTCTAGAAACTTTGGATTCAAAAGATGACTATCATCACATTCCAGTCTTCAAATGTTTCATATGTTTCTTTTTCCCATTTTCTCTGCCTGATTTACATTTTCAGTTTTCTGCCTTGCTGTTTGGATTATCATCAGCTCAAAACATGTTTACAAAGGGCATAGCTCCTGCAACAGACCATTGGAGATTGCAGGGCATTCACATTTCCCATAATTATAGGTTCAGCATATATGTAACTACTAGGCTAGCTGCCCTTATGGGCCATTTTAAACCTAGCCAGTTTCCCTTTTGGTGCTTGAATTAACCTATCCCATTTGGGTTTATACTGGTCTTGCCCATCCCATGTCAATAATTATATACAATCCTTAGTGGAAAACAAAAATGGGGAAAAATCAACAAACTGTTTTATTTTTGCAGATTCCTTCACAGGTGGTCAAGAGTCTCTGACTTGGGTAATACATCTTTTTCTCAGCCTGGGTTTGAAGTGAATATAGAGAAATCTCTATCATGCCATGTCACAGGATAGTGTTTTTGGATTGTTTACTGGATACATCCTTCAAGATGGTCTTTCTTCATCAGGGCATAGTGAAATGTTAGTGGAACATTACAATGAGAAGAAGGACAAATTACTGACATTTCTGATATTTTCTGGCCATACTCAGGCATCTGCCAGATTATATCTTAAAATTCTAGACTGGCTTGCACTATTACCATGATTTCTTTGCCAGACTTCAAATGATGAAGATACTATTGTTTGTCAAACTAGTTTGGACTCAAACCTCTTTCATTTCAGAATCTAGTTGGGGATTTGTTAAAAAAGAATAACTCTGTTGGTTCAATCAATTGTCTCTCAATCCAAGCCTTCCTTTTTTTCCTTTCAGCCCCTACTTAGTCTGCAACCATAGATGCATCAGACTTTCTTTGAGGAGCTGTATCCAAGGGGGTAAATCTAAAGGACTCTGAAACAAGCAATAACAGTTAAAATAATAAATGTTAAAGAAATGTTGGCTCTAATAAATGCTTTCAAATCATTGACCATCTTTTGACCCTAGGCCTTCTGCTAGTAATCACGGAAAAAAATCACATTGATGTGGTACATTAAGAAACAGAAGGGAACCAGAACCTAACACTCCTTTGGAGACTAGATATGGTAATTCAGGATTTAGCAATTCAGTAAAATCTGTTAACTCAGACTACCTCCATTCAGTCAGAACCAAACATTGTTGCAGATGAGCTGAGCAGGACCAGAACAGACCCTTACAAATGGAAAATTAACTCAGGAGATCTTTATTAATCAATCCATTTGTAGGACATTCCTCAAGTAAATCTGTGTGCCTCCAACTACACAGACAGTTAAGGAAATTCTGCTGCAGAACCCCTTCCAAACAGACCTGTAAGACAGAAACCTTTTCATTCCCATGGACAGAAATATTCCTTTATGACTTGTACCCTTTCCACTTATAACCAGGGCTCGTCTAAAGATTCAGAAGGACTCCCCAAAATTATTTTGGTGACTCCTTTTTGGCCCAGGCAACACTATCTTGAAAATGACTAAGGGCAATTACCAAAAGCATCCTCACAGAATGGACCTACACACAGGAAAGGAGTTGTTTGACTGCCAAGATGATATCATTTTAATACTTTTTAGGCTATTTTTTCTGAAGAAGTGCAGCAGGTATTAAGAGAGGCAAAGAAATGTTTTACTATTGAATCATATATGGGTAAGTGGAAAAATGTTTTAGTCGGTGCCATTACAAGGCCCCTTTAGAGCTCAGACTGTTGTGATTTTTCGTTCTTTGTTTGAGTTGTTATCCTCTCACCTTTCTTACTCTGCTGTTAAGATTCAAACTTCAGACATCTCTACTTGTCTCAACTCAACTTTGAAATTCATTTTTTTGTCTTTCTTATATTTTTGCCATCAGCTTTTTTTGGAAGGGGGGGGGGCAGAGCACCAAGTAATCTAGCTATTGGTCTGACATTACCAGATGATGATCTCAGATCACCCCTGAAAAGGGATATGTGAGTCCAGTAAACTTACCCAGTTAACAATTATATACAAAAATAAAAATGGAATGCTATTTATTATGGATGAATTAATAAAGTTCAATGGATATATCCATTCTGCCTGCCCAATGTGTTAACGTAGCAAGGACCAGAACAGAAACAGACTTACACCATCTAGGTTTGAGTCAACATATTTATTTCAGTTAAGCCACACTGACTGACTTTAAAATACTCTCTGTCAAGACCTGATTTTCCTTTACAACATAAATGCTTTAGAGTGTCTTATTTTAAAGTTATTGTTGGGCCAGTGCCCTTGCCTATGCCCGAATGGTTTATTTCCCACTTCTGCCGATGAAGTTCCCTCAGAAAATCTCCAAATCTAGTCAGTCTCTTAACTTATCTATGGTGTTGTCAATTGAACAAGCTCCACATTCTAGAATTCCTCATGTCAGCCTCATGCTGCTAATGAAGAAAAGTGGAGAGCAGTGTAGAAGATTTTAGAAGGGTAACAAAAGGAAGAAACTGCTGCAGAAAAGAGGAAAATCCCAGGATGCAAAAAAACTTCCTTACCAGCCTCAGTAAGAAACTGAGATCCCTCATAAAATCCTCCAAAGCTAGTTACGAAAATAAAATTGCCAAAGATTCCAAAGACAACAACAAGGCATTCTATAACTATGTCAAGAATCTAAATGGCAATGCTCAGATCTGCTCTGAGCTAAAACAGAATGGCATTAAATATACTGATCCCAAGGATATTGCCAGTATCCTGGCAGATCGATTCAGTGCCAACTTCACCCCCCTCTCACCTCCTAAAGGGCCCATCTCAATACCGGAAGATTGCCAAATTACGGTAATAACGGCCACACAGGTAAAAAACGCACTCTCCAAAGCTAAGAATACAGCATCCATGGGGACCAGATGACATCCCGGGCTGTGTACTACATGAACTACAATATGAACTGGCACCTTACCTAAGTGTCATGTTTAATCATAGCCTCACCTCAGGTTTTGTGCCCACTGAGTGGTGCACAGCTACAGTTATCCCACTCCACAAGGGGGGATCCACCTTGGATCCCGGAAACTACTGTCCCATCAGTCTGACAAGCCTTATCTGCAAGGCCATGGAGCATATTAGAATGGAACGTATAAACAAAGACATTGGCAACCTTCAAACACTGGACCCCACCGAGTTTGGGTTTGTGAAGGGCCGATCTTGTCTCCTAAACTTGATTGACTTCTTTGAGTTAGTCTCCAGAGCCATGGACAAGGGTAAGGTGATCCACACAGCCTATCTAGACCTTGCCAAGGCCTTTGACATCATCCCCCACTCTGGAGTCATAGATAAACTTACTAAGCTGGGCATTAATCCCTACGTCACCCAATGGGTTGCTAACTGGCTTACTGATAGAACCCACACTGTAAAAGTAGCCAACTCCAAATCCAGCTCCAGACAAGTGACAAGTGGAGTACCTCAGGGTTCAGTCCTGGGACAGCTCTTGTTTGGCATCTACTTCTTTGAAGTACAGGCCAACACTAAGGGACTCTGGATAACAAAGTTTGCAGATGACTGCAAACTGGGAGCCATTATTGAATCCCCAAATGATGTGGATACTCTACAAAAGGGCCTTACAGAAACAGATGCTTGGTGCCAGAGCCATGGGCTCAAGCTCAATGCCAAGAAATGTATAGTTATCCCCTTTGGGAAAAAACATGTATCCATGAATTATCATATAGGTGGCAGTACACTAAACACCGAAGGTTTGATAAGAGACTTAGAGACACAGGTGGACAGTGGTCTCACCTTCGATAACCACATCGCCACAACAGTCGGGAAATCCTTCTATGTGGCACACCTCATCACTAAGGGCTTTTCATCCAGAAAAAAGGAGGTAATTGTCCCACTGTACTCATCCCTCATTAGGCCCATTATAGAATACAATGCCCTGTTTGGTATGTACCTCTCAAGACATCTGCAACAACTGTAAAGGCCACAGGAATACCTCACTAAAAGAATCACAGGCCTAAAGCAGATGCCCTATGCTGACCACCTTAAAAAACTCCAGCTATACTCTGTCGCATATCGTCTACTCAGAGGCAATCTTTGCTTAACATACAAGGCCATGTCAAACCCAGAGCTGTTGGACATGCTACACTTAAAGAAATCCCAATCCCTCAGAGCCACATGCTCCAGGGATCTAAACCTTGTCATCACAATAAACAAAACATGCTGGAGGGATAAGTTCCTGACCCAGAGACTCCCCAGACTCTGGGAATAGATTGCCCATACATGTCAAGCAGAGTGCCTCTTTGGTCCTCTTCAAAAGGAACCTTGACGATTGGATGGGAGAAAGGAAATTCACCCTGGGGATCACGTCAGTCGCCCTGCTAGACAGGGGTCCAGGGAAGTAAATAGTGTGGGAAGAAATAGCCAGGGAATTGTTATGGCTAGGCTTGTATAGGCCCTAGGGCTGATAGCCTAGTACCAACCTATGAACCTATGAACCTATGAAGCCTATGGATGCCAAGACTCTATACTACTGTGTCCAGCATCCATTATACTAACACTTTACATAAATCAATTTGCTTACATAAACCACTTTACTCTAACAATTCCCCCTTTTGTTATTTAAAGAATAAAAAAATGAAAACATTTTATTAAAATATTTATTTATTTATTTTACATTTGTTTACTGGGAGAGTCTGACTGGGCATAAAACCCTTTTTCAACAGAAGCACAGGGAGAAAAGATCCATTGTTAGTAAACTATTTTGTTAGTAAAAGAAAATTGTATAATACAAAAAAGAAAAAAATAGCAACAGGCATTCATAATGGTAAAAAGACTAGAACAGAATAAACTGGTCAAGTGGGAGACATGACCGATAATCTTGTATAACAATGCTTGTAGAAGACAGTTCTTACAGTGCTAGCAGATAGTGACATTGTATACAATATGAGTGCAATTACGATACTTAGTCTTATATACAGGTAGCATAGCAAACTGAAGACTTAAAATATGGTAGATATTAACAGTGAGAAAAAAAAAAACAACATAAGATAGTCATATGGCTTAAATTCAATGCTCATTACATATGCAATTAAAATATTAAAATCAGCTAGTTCCATGGTTTGGGCTATGCATACCCAGTACATGTACAAGTCCAGGAATTGGTGAGGTGGGCTTTAATGTGATGCTTGAAGTTTTTTAAGCTAGTTATAGTTCTAATTTCAAGTGGTAAGGCATTCCACAGTTTAGCAATGTAGTAGGAGTATAGAGTGTCGTCTGAGCTAGTTTTATTCCTGGTTACTTCAATTAGAGCTTGTTAGTGGATGTTAGTGGACGGGTACTTATATGGGGATTGAGGAGGCCTTGTAATGCTGGTGTTTTATTGGGTTTATAGTACATTTAGTTGACTGTAGAGAGTTGTGTGAGAATGAGTTGGTGGTGTAGTTCTAATGAAGGTAGTTGTCTTAGGGCCTTACAATGATGTGTTCTAGGTGGACAGCTAGTGGCAAATGTAGCTATCTTAGGTTCTAAGATAAGGCATCTGATAGGTCTGATTTGGAGAGGTTGGTAGTAAAGCTGACAGAAGATGAGTTATGGCTGTGGTTATTCCGGAGTTTGTGATTAGGTCATTTTTGCATCTGCATAAGGTACCTATTTTCTTGTGTACTTTTTTACAGTTTGGGCAATGTGTAAGTTGAACAGATCTTGATCAATAACAACACCGAGACGTTGGGTGGATGGTACTGGTTCAATCAAAATCTTATTACTGGATGTGATGTTGATGTAAGTGGATTGGGTTTTGAATTTAGTGGAGTGGAAGAGCATGAGTTTAGTTTTATTTGGGTTCAAGATTAATTGGGCATCTGCCAACCATGATTCAATAGCATTGAAGGATGTTTGGGAAATTCTGTAGTTCAGATTGAGTTTGGGCAGAACATACGACAGTGGAGTCATCTGCATACTGTATAAGGGTGGCTAGAGTTGTAGCATTATGGAGATTATTTGTAAACAGGTTAAAAAGGAGGGGGCCGAGAACAGACCCTTAAGGCATGCCCATAGTTACTGGTAGAAAGGGAGAAAGAGCTTTGTTCCACCATACCACTTGTTATCGATCTATGAGGTAGTTCTGAAACCAGGCTAGAGTGGAATAGTTTAGGTTTAGTTTGGACAAGGCAGTCAGCAGTTTGTTATGAGAGACTGTATTGAAGGCTTTTGATAAGTTTAAAAAGATTGCTGATACTAGCTCACCTTTATTTCTAAGTTGACTGATGGTGTTTGTGAAGCTAATAAGGGCTGTGAAAGTACTATGGTAGGGACGAAAGCCACGCTGAGTATTTGTAAGTAATTTATTGTCTAGGAGATGGTTAAGTATTTGAGTGTGAACACACCTTTCAAGGATCTTTGATAGAGGGGATAGGATTGCTATGGGCTGATAGTTAGAGAAATCAGTGGAGGGGCCTCCTTTGTGGAGGGGTATGATGTGAGTAATTTTCCAGAGAGTGGGGATGCGTTGTTTGGATATGGAATGGTTAATTAGTAGGGAAACTGGATAGGAGATGGTTTCAACTGCTATTTTTAACTATGTTGAGGGTATGTTGTCAGTTGCCAGGGTTGTGGGTTTTAGCCTGAGCAAGTATTTGTATATGTTGTGTGTTGGGACTGGCTTTAAGGAGAATGTGTTTTTATTATCAAGTAGAGAGGTTAGGTTGATGGGCAGTGATGGGAATTTTTGGTTAGTAAGGATTTTGATGGAGTCAATGAAGTATTTATTAAACTGGGTAGCAATAAATTCTAGGGGATTACTTGCCGTTGGTTGAGAGGTCTTAGTTTGACCTTGTTGTAGTATTATATTTAAAGTGGTCCAGACTTTCTGAGGATTATTTTGGTATTTAGCTTGTAAGCTAATATAGTAATTCTTCTTATCAAGTCTTATTTGGGTTTTGGCTTTTTTTCTTAGCTAGAGATACTTCTGGTGAGTAACTATTGATTTTTGTGGGTCCATTTAGCCACGCTTTATCTTTTTCTTTTAGGAGTGATTTTCGTCTATTTAGTGAGCCAAGGAGATTAATTAGATTTTGCTCTTATTGTCCTGATAGGGGCCATGTTATTTAAGATATTTAAAAATGTGGTGTTAAAGTAGTTAACTGCACTGTCCAGGGATAAAGCTAAATAAATATTTAAGCAGAACCTCAAATCTGTATTAACTCTTCTGTATTTATAATATTAATTTGATTAAACATTTTTGTTACACAAAGCTTTATTATATAAAAAAATACCAATTAGGAATATAATGACAATCTGATAAGCCATTGTAAAATGTTCTGCTTGCTCCCATCAATCAATCTGATATAGTTATATTAAAATTATCCAATAACTTGATGGTTAATGGTTGTTCTTGCATATATGTCAGCAAAACTGATCTCATTCTCTGAATAGGTTTAGATACAACTAACTGTGTTGTCTGCATATATTTTGTGAAACACTTAGGGATAAAAAAAAAAAAAAAAAAAAAAAAAAAAAACAGAAACATTTTTTCCAAAGGCTCTGACCAATCTGTACCACCTGTATGTGTAACCCATTTTTCAAAGTCCACCATGTTATAGAAAATTCTATTTTTATCATTCCACTGTGGAATTACCTGTAGTAACCTAGACTGTTGATATAAATCAGTCAACGTATTTACTAAATTTATGTCTTCTGATTTAATGTGTGGTGTACTTCTAAGTTGTACCTGCAATTCCTGTATTTGTTGCAGTAGCTTTGTGTTCGCTCTGTTGCAGTTTTCTTTATCCATAACTGCCTGTACCTAAACCTTCTCTCCATCCTAATGTCATCCTCTGCCATTTTTAATTGCTTTTATAGCAGTGATTTCATCCTCCCCTTCCTGTATTCTGTCTTGCAAAAATTGTAATGCAGTTTGTAAAGTAGTTAGAAGAAAACTTGTAGCCTCAATGTACTGCCTAAGCTCTGCATCATATTTCTGTAAATTTTCCTAAAAGCTTTGAGTCAGCTTATTTAACTTTGCTACTGTGTCACCTGTTTTCCCTTCAGCTTTAGCTGCCTCTGACCATTCCAAACAATGCTGTTCAAATAAAAGAGTTAGAATTGGAGCCTGAAAATCTTTATATTGTGTGTTATATTTCTGAATATCCCTCAGTTGTTTAGTTACTAGGATCACTAACGCTGCAACATCTGGTTGTATTTCTGGTAACAGCATGTTACACTGACACTTCTGACAGATAATCTTAAGTAGATCAACACATTCCTGACAGTATAACGTAGTGGTACTGTTACACTTTACACTTAGGTAGTGATTCTGACTTTTGTACATACTGATCAAAACCCACCATAATCTTAGCAAGACATGCAAAATCAACTTTACTACATTTAAAAATCTGCATCTTACTCCATTTATATCAAAATCCAATATATCTTTATAACCTGACTTAATATCAATAGTTACATATGGGAACTTTATACTTAAGTCTCTAATGCCATCCATGTTGTGACAGAAAAAGGCTAACCACAAGCTAACTGTCACCTGGTGATCAAGCTGTTAACTGGAAAATCCCTCCAAATGCCTTTGTCTGTCAGATGACTTAGTGATGACTGAAGAGTAACTGCTTCAAATGATGTCTCCTTCACCCTTTTCGTCTGGAAGAAACACAAACCGGTACTACTTCAATGAGCAATATGTTGAACTGGATGTTGACATCAACAGTTAAAATGTACGAGTATTTTAAAGATTAACTGTTGACTTCACAACTTTGTGAGTACGTATTTCAAAACTGGTGTGACTCGCCACTGTTAAAGTAACAAACATCTGAAGAGAAACAGGCTTACAACATTTAAGTTCAAGTCAATATATTTATTGTAGTTAAGCCACTATAAGCATTGACCGAGTAACTTTAAAATACTCTGTCGAGACTTGATTATCTTTTACAAAATAAATGCTTTAGAGTCTCTTATTGCAAATCTGCCATTTCCCTTGTCCATGCCTGACTGACAACTCTCCTTTTGTTTCCCACTTCTTCTGGTGAAGTTTCCTCAGAAAATCTCCAAAATCACCAAATCCATTCAGTCTCTTCACTTATTTATGCTGTTGTCAATGGAACAAGCTCTGCATTCTAGAATTCCTTGTGTCAGCCTCATGCTGCCCATGAAGAAAAGTGTAGAGCAGTGTAGAACAGTGCAGAACAGTCTAGAAGGGTAAGCTTATGGATGCCAAGAATCTATACCACTGTGTAAAACATGCATTATACTAACACTTTACATTATTCAATTTGCTTACATAAAACAGTTTACTCTTAACACATGGAGTCTCTCAGGACCTTAATTCTCATCTTTGGAGCAATTAGAATGTAAGTGTTCATCCACTGAATATAAAAGTCCAGCCTCAGACATACTATACATAAGTAGCAAGGACTGATGGCACAGCATCTTATAACAGATGCTGGAGGTAGTGAAACACCCCCCCCCCCGCATATTGCTTTAAAAGAGAAACAGCAAGTTTCATGTAGAAAATTCATTTTAGTGAAACTGTACTGTAATCATCAGAGTATTGCAATTCACATAATTTTTGACTTCCAATAGGGAGCTAAAATTTCACTACTGGTCACTTATGATATGAGTTTTCTTCAAATGTTTACACTCTGTAACTTAATTGCAGATATACAGAAAACTCTAAAGAAGGTGATGCTTATTTATTTTCTAATTGGTAACATTGGAAACCCACTTGAAGCCCACTTGCTCTAATTCTTTATTAAGCATTTCAAGCTCACATCTGACTATGTTTTAGAGGTTGCTATATCTTTGTCAGTATAAATTCTCAGTAAATATGAAGAGTAAGGATGAGAAAAGTGTGAATGAGATTCTTACAAACAATGGAACAAACAGAAATTATTAATTTACCTTAGTTAACTAGTGGTTCTGTGAGATGAGAGTGTTAAGAGGCAATAGATGCAAACCTGGGGAAAATGTGACAAGAAGAAAAAGTTTTCAATAGACATGAAATATATCCAGTGTACTTCAGTGCATAGTTTTGAATATCTGAAAACAAGAGCACTATTTTAAAAGCTCTGCATCTTCCACTGACTTACCCTAGGTTAAAAGTAATGACATTAGCTTTACTTACAAAAGGGGTAGGGATAGAACAGAGATACACAGTAATTACCATGTTAACTTGAAGTAACATAGTAGCACGTCTTACCTTTCTATGTCACATTTTTATTACTTGGATAGTTGGAAATTCTCAGATTGACTGACATCTTGTGTAGAATAGGGAATATATACCTGTAAGTGATGTTAAAAGAACTTTATGACGTAGCATGCTGTGTGCTATACATTTCTTTTGCACAGTTAAGTCTGACAAAAGAACCAAGGAGACAAATACATAGAACTAAACAATCATATTTGAACATCTAAAGATGTTTTCTTTATGAAGCTATGCATTTGAAAGTATAAAAGTATAATTCACAGTGAAAAATGTCTCATCTAAAACCAACAGGAATCATTTTACTTTAAGGTAAATCAGCAGAAATCTGGAATGTTTGGAGAAGTATTATATATTCATCACTGTAGCTAGATTAGTTGTGAAACCTAAAGCTTCACAGTGTACTATTTTCAGCATGAAAGAAAATCTGATGTTTTAAGTCTTACCCTTTTTGGAGAAACAAACAATTGCAACAGATAAAGAGAAGGTTAGGAATTCTAGAAAAAAATGACAGTTATTAAAAATTTGATTTGCTGTTTCACAATTTTTTTCAAACTCAGTGGTTTTCACTTTCTCAGACTCAAAGTTCCAACAGCGTCTTCAGATAATTATATTAGTAAGGTGAACAACTGAGCCAAAATAATGTAATAACTTACAAAAGTAATTAAATATAGCCAATTCTGTGTTATAAGACAGCAGCTGCCAGATATTTAACATAAATAGACCTGACCTTATCAAAAGCAATGGATTTGCACCAACAGCAAAAGCAATGTTACAAGTACCAAGTAACTTTTGTTTTCTGGGTGGGTGTGATGAGCTACTAACCCTTTTCAGTTGCAACTGAAGAAATTGACATTTGCTTGACAAAATATGATATAAATAAAATAAAGAAAGGTTCTTTTGGAAAAGTATGGGACATTAAAAAGAGACTCATGTGATAATACATTGAAATAATTATGGGCAATAAAAATATTGAGAATCAAATAGTTGGAAAAAAATGTAGAAACTAATAAAGGCAGCACTGAATTAAAGCTAGATACAGATGCAGAGTATAATAGTGTCTCTAAAGATGATAATGTTAAAGCATTGAAGCTAGGAGATACTGAACTTAAATCTATGTGTACATTGTCATCTAAATCTGGATACCATGTGAATCAGCTGAGCCAAAAAGTGGGGCATACAAATTTAAAAGTAAATAGTTATGGCAAATTTTAAATTGTCAGAAAACACAGTCCCTGCATGTAAGGCAACTGCCAAGTCTCAAAATGCAATATGAAAAAAATGATGACCAGCAGACAGTGGTGTACTAACAAAAAATATATCCCTTTATTATGCCATAATGCACATAAAAAGGCAAAAAGTCAACAATCCACAATCCAAACTGGTTTCGGCTCTAATATCAAGCCTTCATCAGTGAAAAAAAGAAGAAAAAAGGAACCAAAAAACTTCCTGCCTTATAAAGGAAACTCATGTCAATCATCATTAGAACCAATTGGGACAACTACAAATGCCCATTTAGACCAGGAGGAAACAAGCCACCCAAATTAACAATCCATCTTTTCTCCAATTTATTAAGCATGTCATGCCAACCAGAAACCATTGTTCTGTTGCCTTGAATTTTATCAATGATAGTAAACTTAAAATTAGCATTAGAATGTTTCAGTGTATGTTTATACAAATCATTATTGGCTTGTTGGTGTCTAATATCAGATAAATGTTCTGCAATCCTGAATTTAACAGGCCTAGATGTCTGCCCCACATTAACAGCTACATGTAACTAGGTAAATAACCCAATCAGACTGGCAATTAACAAAAACAGAGATGTTATAAACCATGCCTGTATTACGGCTGCTGAAATGAAACACTTAGTTTTATTGATCTTAACATAGTATACACAATGGCCTCAAGGGAAGCCACCATTAAGACGATCACCTAACAATGTTCTCTGAATATTTGCCCCCAAAGGATAATGCCCCTTCTTGTAATGATTGAAAAGGGCACCAAGGTTCCTACCTTTCCTAAAGGAGAATTGACACTTATGACCAATAAAAGTAGACAATCGCTCATCAGCCAAGAGAATATTCCAATTGCGTTGAACACTATTAATAAGTCTAGAAGTATTTTGACCATAAGTAGTGATTAAACATAATACCAAATTATTATTGGAATCAACCTTATTATAATTCAGCAATTGTTCCCACTGTATAGAGTCAACCGAATTCCTAACAGACAAAATCTGCCCCAGTTTGTAGCCCCTTTGAATGAACCTTGTAGTAAGATCATCCCAATATGTCAGATAAGAAGAATCATCTGAACAGATGCATTTTACCCTCATATACTGAGACTTAGGTCTGTTCCGGCATATGTGAGGTGGATGATAGCTGGTGGCATGGAGGTAGGAGTTATATTGGGGGAATTTCTGATAAACTACAGTTTTAAGGGTATTATCAGGATTTTTGGTAAGCAGCACATCCAAGAAAATAATTTCATCTTTACCGTAGTTGACTGTGAAATGAATTCCCCACTTGTTTTCATTAAGATAATTAACAAACTCCTGAAGATACATAGAATCATCATTAGAACCAATTGGGACAACTACAAATGCTCATTTAGACCATGGGGAAACAAGCCACCCAAATTAATAATCCATCTTTTCTCCAACTTATTAAGCATGTCATGCCAACCAGAAACCCTTGTTCTGTTGCCTTGAATTTTATCAATGATAGTAAACTTAAAATTAGCATTAGAATGTTTCAGTGTATGTTTATATAAAGCATTATTGGCTTGTTGGTGCCTAATATCAGATAAATGTTCTGCAATCCTGAATTTAACAGGCCTAGATGTCTGTCCCACATAAAATGCAGAACAGCTACATGTAACTAGGTAAATAACCCAATCAGACTGGCAATTAACAAAAACAGAGATGTTATAAACCATGCCGGTATTACGGCTGCTGAAACACTTAGTTTTATTGATCTTAACACAGTATACACAATGGCCACAAGGGAAGCAACCATTAAGATGATCACCTAATAATGTTCTCTGAATATTTCCCCCCAAGGGATAATGCCCCTTCTTGTAATGATTGAAAAGGGCACCAAGGTGGTGACATTTAATACACACAGCTAAATAAACTTTTCAGTATGTCTTCTCAGGCATGGCTTGTTTTGACAACAAAGGAAGGAGGATGACTTATTACCCTCATAGGCCTGGATTATATAAGTATCTGCCAATTACATTTTATGATATTACAAATAGTATTATCATCCCTTACCATAGGTTAATGGTCAACTTTATTAACCTGATTACTATATAATGGTCTGATTTATTATTATGCTATCAATACAACCACTAGAATAGTACTTAGCCATAAAATCTATCTTTAAATAATCCAAAGCATCTCATTGCTAGTCACCATCTCTAGTAAGGTATGTGATATGTAAAAGATGTCCCTTCAAAATATTCATAGATGGAGACTTAAGATGCATATTATTTTTAGCAAGTAAAGTATTCCTTCTAAAATCTTTCCTATACACAGCATAATCAAATTAACAGAATAAAATCACATTTAATAAAAGATCATGAAAATGCAATTTCATGTGAACTTTAAAACATAGATTTACCAGGAAAGTTCAACTTAGAACAAATCAAATTTTCAGCAGAGGCATTGGGAGAAATACTGCAGACCCATGTCTTTCTAATGTGGGAGAAAACCCACACGGATGCAGGGAAGACATGCAGACTCCACACAGAAGTCACTCCAGCCAAGAATTGAACCAGAGAACCTCTTGCTGTGAAGTGACAATGCGAGCGCTGCACCACTGCACCATCCATATGCAAGTCATATATAAATACCTAACAAATATATCAAGGGAAACAACATTGCCATTCCATTTAAAAACAAATTTGAGCCACATACCTAAAATAACATTAAATGTTCATGTCCATTCAAAAATTGTGTCTGTTCCCAAACAGCTAATACCCAAAGACTGGGCCACATTGCTATATGTATGCTTAAGCAAAGTGACTATATATATATATATATATATATATATATATATATATATATATATATATATATATATATATATATATATATTGCATTCTGAAAACCAGCATAAGAGCACTCATCTGCCATGCACGTAAGCTTATCTAGAGTAGCTCAGAACTGTCAAATGTAAATGAATTTACAGGCCAATAAAAGTGCATAATTTCCAGTTAGTAACTTTCATGTGCACTATAAGCAACCTTTACATGTAATCAATAGTATGAAAGTATAGCAAATTAATATTCATTTATAATGAATAATCTTCATATGTACAGAATGTAATTCTCACAACAGTCAATTGTACTGCCTTTTGATCTGGGTCATGGCTGAAAATGGTGAAAAGATGAGCCATCAGTGTGGTAAACAAACAATTAAATGCATGAGTATGTAAATAAGCAAACAATTAAATAAATAAATAATGACAGTACATGACAGGGAACTTTACAAATTTGCTGGGACAGGCAGCATAATATCTATATTTGCACAACAGCCAGAACACGGAAGCAGACAGTCATTGCTTGAGTTAGTGCAGCATCAAACCAAAATGATTCCAAAAGAGAATTAGACAAAAAAGACTTTGAAATGAATAAAAAAGCACACAACTAAGAGACAGTAGCAAATAATAGCAAACATTTCATTTATTTATTAATTTAACATTTGTTCACCAGAAAAGTCTGACTAGGAACAAAGCCTATTTTCAGCGGAGGCCTGGGGAGAAACGCTCCAGACACATGTCTTTGGAATGTGGGAGGAAACTGGAGTACCTGGAGGAAACCCACATGAAAGCAGGGAGGACATGCAGAGTCCACACAGGAAGCACCCCAGCAGGGAATCAAACCGGAGAACCTCTTGCTGTGAGGCAACAACATATTTTTGGTTCATCTCTCATAAAATTTGTGGTTTTCTGACAAGTCACTGAAAATTAGAGTCAGCAAATAACAGCAAACATTTATTTATTTATTTTATTTTGTTTACCAGGAAAGTCTGACTGGGCACAAGTCTCATTTTCAGTGGATGCCTGGGGTGTAAAGCTCCATACAAAATATTTAGAGTTAACACATATTTGAGTTTCAGAATTCATATCTTTCATAAAATGAACAGTGATTAAAACCTGGTATTCTTGCAACTTTCAAAGTTTATATGAACAGTATTTCAGATATGTCCCTGCTTTTGTGCCTTTCACCCAACATTTCTGGTTTTGTTCAGCAAAGATTTTAAGTGGTATAGCTGAAGACCTAAGAACTGATATGTGATGCTCAGATTCTGCTACAAGTTTTGGTTATAGCATTATGATGTATTCTGCATTTTCAAAGTTAAGCTCAAGAGAATGCATTCAGTTATATTTTGACATTTTCTGTCATCAAGGTATGTGAAACCTTCTTAAGGTTAATGAGTGAGACAATGAGTTTATCTTTGTATTAGGATTTAATGGACATTAGATATATAGGGCAGATCAAAAAACTGTATGCATTTATGCATGCGTGTTTATATATGAGTGTGTGTGTGTGTGTGTGTGTGTGTGTGTGTGTGTGTGTATGTGTGTGTGTGTGTGTGTGTGTGTGTGTGTGTGTGTGTGTGTGTGTGTATGTATGTGCATGTTTGTGTGTGTGTGTGTGTGTGTGTGTGTGTGTGTGTGTGTGTGTGTGTGTGTGTGTGTGTGTGTCTATGAATTACATTGTGTGTGTGTTTGATTACATTATGCACACTACCTCCAGTACTTTGACATGTCAAACACTGACTGTTTTGTTATATTCACATATAGATAAATATTATATTTCTGTACACATCTCAAGCATTGTCTATCTGGATTCATTGTAGAACATCATTTCACATGCCTAGTCACCATACAGGCCAGGAATAGCTCCTCAGACAAATGGGATACTTGGTACTAGAGAAAATGTGAGTTATTTTCCAGATTCATTATGAATACATGCCATATGCTAACAATGATTTCAATAATTGGCATAGTTTTTTGGTGTCATTCAAAGGGGATCCAATTCCTGTCAAGCTGGGAAGCCATAGTCAACAAACCTCACAGCTTTGCCAGAAATGGTTTGTACCTGGCACCTCTAGGCTTTCAGCTGCTGGCAAAGGCTCTTGTTTCTACCATAGTGCCTTTTTTTAGGCAAGGTCTTGAAAACAAATTTACTTATGTGAAATCTGCCAATCATAACAAAATAAGAGTCATGCTGCTAAACGCTAGGAGCTTAAACCACAAACTGCACACCCTGGAAGCACTTCTATCACTGGAAGATGTAGATGTCTGTGCAGTCACAGAAACCTGGTTCAAGACCTCAGAGAGTACCCCGGCCTTGCAAGGCTATAATGCCTCTCATAACAAAATTAATGTGTGTTTCTATTTATATTAGAGATAAATTCACCTCCCGTCTAGTTAAGCTGGGCAATTCCATGGAGTTGCTCCAAGTTCAGGTTACAGTGGGTAAGACCCCCATTCAAGTCATAGCCAGTTACAGGTCTCCCTCCATGGGTCATGATATACAAAAAGCCTACATGTCCAAACTGGAGACAATCCAAATATTACCGAACACTCTGGTAATGAGGGATTTCAATTATCCCACCATCAACTGGGAAACCTATGCAAGTCCTAACTCACTAGTTCAAATGTTTCTTGACTTTGTTAACTGAAATACCCTGGAACAAATTGCTTGTACACTGATGAGAGGAACAAACATGCTAGATCTGGTCCTCACTAACATGTTAAACAGATGCACTACCACAACTGTAGGACCCTCATTAGTTAAATCTGACTACAAAGCAGTCACCTTCAAACTGACATTAACACCAGAATTCACAATTGGCAATATCAGACTAAAAAACTTCACTAAGGCAAACTATACACTCCTAGATGAAGATATAAATGCATTCTGTGCCCCACCCCCAGCTAGAAGTGGTAGCTACACCAAAGCTTACATTACAGCTCTGTGCAATCACTTACATAAGTGTATATACTCAGCTCTACCAGAAAGAATCAAAGCCAGAGCCCGAAGTAAAAACAAGCGGCCATGGTGGACATCCAGCATCAACAAACTTTACAATAAATGCAAAAAGTTGCTGTCCAAGAAAACAAAGGTGAGACCCCAAAAATGGAAAAGTACCCTCCACAGTCTCACCAGGCAAATAAGACAACTTGTCAAATTCTCTAAGGGCTCCTTTGAGAAAAACATAGCAAACACAGCCAAGAATAACCATAAGGCCTTTTACAGCTATGTACATAGCGTAAAAGGTAGGGCCCAAGCATGTGGTGAACTGGTGACCAATGGTATCACACACACTGATCCCACAGAGATAGCAAACCTGTTAGCAGATAGGTTTTGTGAAACTTTCACTGTCTTATCCCCTCCAAACTATCAGAAACGTTCCCCCAAGCCCCCCCCCACCTCACATAACTGGAGAACAGGAAATCAAATCCTTGTTAAAGGCCAGAAAACACAGCCTCTATGTGACCAGATGGCATCCCAGGCTGTCTTCTAAACAGGATAGAACATGAAATAACATCCCTATTAAGTTCATAGGTTCATAGGATGATATTAGGCTATGGGCCTGGAGGCCCTTATAAGCCTAGCCAAGAATTTTGCCCATGTTCAAACAAAGTCAGCATCTGTTTTCACTGTCTAGCAGGGACACAGGTGGGATCCCAGGGGTGTATTTTCTGTTTCCCATCCAGTTGTCTAGGTTCCTCTTAAAGAAAGCTAGAGAGGTACTGTGCTTGACATGCAGATGGAGTCTATTTCACAGATGAAGGAGTCTTTGAGACACAAATATATCCTGCCATCAAGTTCTATTAATGTCACAGAACAGGTTGAAGCCTTGCATGCAGGTTGCATGAGTGGAGTTTGACTTACGGATATGCAGCAACTCCATCAAAGCTGGGTCTGAGATGGCCTTGTATGCCAAACACAGGTCATGTCTGAGCAGTCTGTACGAGACTGAGTAGAGGGATAGGACTTTTAGCCAATCTGTATATGATAGGTGTTTTTAGACCCTAGATTTTCCTGGTCAGGAACCTCTGTTGTCTCTCCAGCTGTTGCATGTGGTTGGCAAGGTACAGAGCACCCCTACGACACTGTTCAAGAGGAACCTGGATGAGTCGATGGGGCACCATAAATTCTTACCAGGAATAACGCCCACAACCCTGGGCAGCCATTGCTAAATGCAATCTTGGGTATTAACTAACATTTATATGGTATTACATTGGGATGAAATGGTTAAGCTTGAAATAATGTCCGGGTCAATAGCCTTGTAATCTCCAATGATCCTATGATCCTAAGATGGGCATGGTTACAGTTGGTCATTTTATTAATGAACTCTGCTGATTTGGTGAATTGGAGTCTCTTCTCAATTTTTTTTCATGTGAATTTGTTTATTGGTGACTTTGTTGGGCTGATCTTTCCTGCATTTTATTCTACTTTGTGGAAAAGTTCACTACCTAGGTGGATGAGGTGTGACTGCAAGCTTTTCACACCTACAAGATCATGACATGAGCATTCTGGCAAGGTGTATTATGACTTAGTGTTGTAGATAGTGGTGCAGGACATCACTATTGGTGGACAGTCATAGTATGAATCCATAGCAGGTGTGTCAGGTGGCTCTTAGAGGTGGAAGAGTTCTTGATGTCCTTGTCCATGGATAGGAAATGGGAAGCTGGGTTGCCATTTACCAAAAAAGTGCTTCTGGGGATTGTATTCAGTTTTTTTCTCTCTTTTTTCCCCCTTTTAGCATTCTGACCAATATTTGTGACATGGTATCTCCTGTCTGCTTCTGGATGGTGTGATCAGTAACTTCACACAACTTGCTAAGAAACTTTTTAGCAACCACATCCACCTTCCATAACCTGGCTCACATGACAGAATTACTGTTACTTATCACTGTGTCCTCCCTTCTGTGCAAATAAGGATGGTTGTTCCCTGTCCACCAAATAAACCTATGTTGGTAAAGTAATGTCTGATACACAGTGTGGACTGTACATGCACTGACTTGCATAACTTGAGTGTGATAATGCATGCATCAGTTATTCAGTGTTGCTTGTATCATAGCTCAGAGTTGTAGACTAGTTTGTCTTTTCTGTGCCAGTGCCACAATGTATTACTTCTCCATTTTGCTCAATGGTACAGCTGTTGACTGTTCATTCTCTGACTGTCCTGCTCCTCAAATGATGCTCCTAAATTTGTAATAAGTTCTGATAGGATGTTTTCCTACTGGTCTAGCTGTTTCCAGCAATACAATATGCACAACAAATATGTTTTTGCAAGTCTGTGGTAAATATTGTCTCCCAAGACACCCTACTGCAAGGAATGAAACCCTTCAGTTGCCTAAAAACACTTTCTACCCCATTGCAAGTTTCTGTATACACTTTATTATATGCTACATCATTGCTATGGTTTTACTTCATAGATGTGATCATCATTCATTCTTCTCATACATGCACCAACCCTGCAAAATACAACAATTACACCATTATATGCAGTCTACTACCTGTTTGCTTGTTAACTATATATACTGGACTCTACACTTACCTATATGTACACATATCAATCAGCTGACCCACTGAATTAACTGCTGCTATGGTTGAAGGTGTACTATAAAAAACAGTGCCACAAAACTGCATATCGATTAAAAATAATTTTAATTTATTAAACAGACAAAGATTAAGCACTTTAGTCAGTATATATCATAGACTTCATCAGAATCAATGCAAAGTACAACAAGTTTATATACCCCTCCGTAATAAATCACGACTAAAATCAGAAAATAGTAAAAATCACATATAAAAACAATGCTTCCCTTCATAAATTAAAAATAGTGTTATAATATAGTGTAACCAAAACATACATACTAATAAAGTCCTAATAAATCTATCATATAAATCATAAAAACTGATAAAAAGTACATGAATAGAAAAAGTGATATGTATAAAAATTCTACTGATGAAAAATCTATTAAATATCATACGACTTGAGCCTCAAAACACTAGCAATAGAAAACTTTCATTTAGCCCTGGCGTGGTGTGTGCATTTTTTCTTATCTGCCACAAAAGTTCTTTTAATTCAGTAATATCTGCCCAGGGTTCCTCCACAGGGTCTTTGTTAACAACCTCTAACCCCCCCCCCCCAAAAAAAAAAAACTGTGCGTTGGTGACTTTAAAATGTATTTAGATAAAGAATTATTCTTGTTATTATTTCCAATTCAGTCTTTAAATTTCATTTGTGTCTTACCTATATAAAATCCTTCACAGTCTTGGCATATTGCTGCATAATTAATGCCAACAGAGCAACAGGGACAGTGAAAATTAACTCTAATCAGATGTTTGTGAATAGCCACAGTTTTCTTGTTAGTTATGAACTTACAAAATGAGCAAAATCCACATCTGTAAATAAATGGTTTTCTGTTGGAATGTCTAGCAATCATAGAATCCTGCATTTCTAAATTTTTTTTATTGTTTTTCCCTTTTTATAAACAACATTAGGTTTGTTTCCAATCAAATCGTCCAAGCCATCGAAACAAGAAAACACTCTCCAATTATTAGCCGAAATCCTGTTAATTGGTAAATAGTCAACACTGAACTTAGTAATAAAAGAACAGGAATAATCCTTCCTCCTAATGTGATCATTCTCCTTATTAGGCACACAACCATTTTCCATTTTAAGTAAAGGTGGAATTATTTGATTTTCCCTTTTAAATAAAATTTCATCAAAATATTTTTGTACCAAACTGTCTGGATAACCCCTATAGTAAAACATCTCAGCTAAAACATGGCATTGACTAAGAAATAAGTTCCCCACAGTTTCTTCAATCTTCAGTATTCTGAAGATTGATAAAAGTACTCAAAAACTGCCTCTTAGACCGATTTTTAATGCTGGCAGATCTAAGACTAACCCTCTGGTTAAATATATCGACATTCAATTGAAAAGCTGTTTAGAAGTTTTTTATCACCTATGTAGAGATTCATGGTATTTTCTGACAAAGTTAAGAGAAGTTAACTTTACTGAAGATGTGATTTTTCTCACTATTTATGTCGCTAATTTGTTTAATGTTCCATCTCACGATACAGGCCTCAATTGATTCCATGATTTCTTGGTAGAATCTACTAGATTTAAAAATAAAGAAATTAATATTTTAGAGTTGCTTATGGAAGTAATTCTTAAAAATAATATTCTAGATTTGTTTATGGAAGTCATCATCTTCTTTCAGCTGTTCCCATTAGGGGTCGCCACAGCAGATCACCTGTTTCCATTTCTTCCTGTCCTCTGCATCTTGCTCTGTCACACCAAGCACCTGCATGTCATCTCTCACCACATCCATAAACCTTATCTTAGGCCTTCCTCTTTTCCTCTTACCTGGTAGCTTCATCCTTAGCATTGTTTTCCCAATATACTCCGCATCCCTCCTCAGCACATGTCCAAACCAATGTAATCGTGCCTCTCTGGCTTTGTCTCCAAACCTTCCAACCTGGGCTGACCCTCTAATATACTTATTCCTAATCCTGTCCACCCTCATCACACCCAGTGCAAATCTTATCATCTTTAATTCTGCCACATCCAGCTCAAACTCCTGCCTTTTTGTCAATGCCACTGTCTCCAACCCATATAACATAGCTAGTCTCACTACCCTCTTGTAGACCTTCCCTTTCACTCTTACAGGTACTCATCTGTCACAAATCACTCCTGACACTCTTCTCCACCCACTCCATCCTGCCTGTACTCTCTTCTTCACCTCTCTTCCACACTCACCGTTACTCTGAGCTATTGACCCCAAGCAGTTAAACTCATCCACCTTCGCCACCTCTACTCCTTGCATCCTCACCATTCCTCTATCCTCCCTCTCATTCACACACATATATTCTGTCTTAGTCCTGCTGACCTTCATTCCTCTTCTCTCTAGAGCATATCACCATCTCTCCAGGGTCTCCTCCACCTGTTCCCTACTCTCACTGCAGATCACTATGTCATCTGCAAACATCATAGTCCACGGGAACTCCTGTCTGATCTCGTCTGCCAACTTGTCCATCACCACTGCAAATAAGAAAGGGCTCAGAGCTGATCCTTGATGTAACCCCACCTCCACCTTAAATGCATCTGTCACTCCCACCGCAGACCTCACCACTGTCAAATATGCTCGTTCATATCCTGTACCACTCTTACATTAGATTAGTTTATGGAAGTAATTCTTAAAAATAATTTTGTGTTTTCGAGGGACATTATTTTTTTACACACACACCCATTTTTGTTAATATTGTGCTACTCCAGTGGGAGAAAAAGTTCATTCTTAACAGATTGAAAATAAACCATGCCGCTTATATCTTCAATTCTTGGATGATATATTTATCATCTGGAATAAACTGGTTATGGAAATTAATGACTTTATTTCTTTCTTGAACCGTACTAAATCTTTTTTAAAATTTTACGTACAACTATAGTGACATCAGAATGACCTATTTAGATATGGAGGCATGTAAAGACCATCATAATAAAAGATTAGTGAGTACCATTTACAGAAAATCCACCTACTTGAACAGCTTATTACAGTAGTCAAGCTGCCAACCCAAACATCATGAAAAGGTATTGTGAAGGGGTAGTTTGTGAGACTTACAAGAACAAAATCAGAGGCCATCAAGAAGGGAATCAGAACCATGGGTACTGAATCAAAGATCAGGCACTATGAGTAGGCAGTGATGGCACCATCTGCCTTGTTATGGAGAGAACTGGATCAGAGATCAGAAATTATCACTTGCTGCTTGATTATTGGTGCTGCTAACAGTCATTTTAGAGTCCTGTTACACTGGCACTCAGAAAAAGCCTACACCAAAGCACTGTACCAGTTCTACATTCTGTGAATTACACCACCATGTCTGATACCATTATTTGCATAATGACTATGCCTTACTTGCACCACGAATCTCATTTACATATTACTGTTTAGCCATCTGCATATAATGCAGACCGCATTACTTTAACCTTAGTGTCTTTGCATTACTTACATCTTTGACCTGCCTACTCCCTGCAAGATGACAATATGTATATTGACTTGCACATTACTATGTATTGTCTATGAATACCAGCCACAATCTGTGTGCAAAGTTTTAGCAAATGGTTTCTAGATTTGATTGCTACTCTACCTATTGTTGAATGCTAATAGGTATGTTTTGGCTAATCACACAAAAATCGATACGTTCTATGATATATATTTTAAACACAATACCTGGCAGATATAGATTTCTGAAGCAACTATTAGTCAATTAATTGGTTCAAGAGGTCATTCAATGAGCTGTGATCATATTAAATATAGCTCATCCAATGAGCTGTATTTGATATGGTTTAAAGTCTGGTAAGAGTCGTAAACACAACTGATGACATTCTGGTGCACTAACAAGCAACAACAAGGCATCTGTCTGATTAAACTACATGACAGACTATGTTCATATGATATGCAAATGACTAAAGCTAGAAGTCAGACTGATGTATCATCTTTAAAGTGCATGAGCATGTCACTGCTAAAGGACTACAAACAAATGCATGCAGACAAGATGTATACTATTATGACTATTCAAACTTTACCATAAAAATACTTTCATTAGTATAACGTTTATAGATGGAACAACAGCTTTTTAAGTTAAGATGTGGTTTGTCAAATATAAATGTACCTTGAGGACAGCTGCTTGTGCAGGACAGTATGAGGCTGCATAAAGGAACAAGCTATGATCTATGATGTATTTAAGTGGCAGTAACTACCACATCTACCTTGAATTACTTTGAAGCAGCATTGACAGTGACATTTCCAGTGGATAAAAGCCACTGGAGGATAGAAGCAGTGCTGTTTACAATAATGTAGGACTATGCCTTAGCCATCTATAAGTCTGACACATGCACAAACAAAAGCAATGAAAACTATAAAAAGTCAAAGACACTTTATTAAAAATTGCACAGTAAGTGTTTGATAACAGACTACTTCTTCAGACTGTGAACAACTATAAAAATCCGCAATCCTCTCTACAAAATCCATTCATGCCAAAAAAATCATGTGACTTTGAATAAGTAACAAACTAAACTTCTTTTTATACACCAATGCACTGTACAAACACGTACACAAATGCATGGATCTCACCATACCCAATAGAATAAAGACGCTCTCCTGCAAAAAAAGGAAGCCAATCTGGTGGTCCTCTGCCATAAACAAACTCTACAACAGAAGGAGAAAACTGATGTGGAATAAGGTGAAGTTCAAAGACTGGAAAAACTTCCTTATCAGCCTCAATAAAAAGTTGAGATCCCTCATCAAATCCTCTAAAGCTAGCTATGGAAACAGAATTGCAGCAGATAGTAAAGACAACCACAAGGCCTTCTATAGTTATGTAAAGAATCCCCATGGCAATACCCAGGTTTGCTCTGAGCTACTGCACAATGGTACCTCCTACACCGAGCCAACAGATATTGCCAATATACTGGCCAACAGATTCAGTGCCAACTTTACCCCTTCCCCCCCAAAGGACCAATCACAATACCAGTAGGTTGTGAAGCACCCAGTATTACTGCTGCACAGGTTAAAGCAGCACTGTCCAAGGCCAAGAATACAGCATCCATGGGACCTGACAATATCCCTGGTTGTGTTCTACATGAACTACAGAGTGAACTGGCACCTCACCTGTGTGCCCTGTTCAATCACAGCTTCTCCTCAGGCTTTGCCCCTAACAAATGGCACACTGCTACAGTTATCCCTCTCCACAAAGAAGGAGTGACTACAGTCCCTGGGAACTATTGCCCCATTAGCCTGATGAGTCTGATATGCAAAGCTATGGAATGCATCATCATGGAGCTAATAAACAAGGATATAGGGAATCTCCAAACTCTGGATCCCACACAGTTTGGTTTTGTGAAGGGTAGAGTCAGTCATCAGAGCAGTAGATGAAGGCAAGGTGGTTTGTACAGCCTACCTTGATCTGGCCAAGGCCTTTGATACCATTCCCCTTTCAGGAATCATAGAAAAACTCACTAAGCTAGGCATCAACCCCTATATTAGTAGGTGGGTTGCAAACTGGCTCACAGGGTCTATATTAGATCAGCAAACACTTAAAAAAGCGAACGCTGATTGATTGACCTTATGTAAGCGAAAGCTTACAATCTTGAACTGTCAGATTAGCGATTTTTTTCCTAGGGGAAAAAATTGCTGATCCAAAACACATACACACAACACAAGCACACCAAACAAACAGAAATCCACACACATACACCTAAAATCTGTCACCTAACCCTACACTAAATTATGCACACACCAGTAACTATCCACTTACCTTAACCCAAACACTAACCCTAAGGTCCGTCACTATCGCACACTCACCTCACCCGCTCCCTAACCCTAACTCACCTAAATCCGCCCTAACCCTCAGGTCCACACAATCGCACACATACCTAACCCAAGCCCTAACCCTAACTCACCTAACCTACCCTAACACTCACATCTACACAATCGCACACTTACCTGAATCCGACCCATATCTTTCCACCACAGCACTAAAAATACTGAAGCAACAGAAACGGACAACCAAATTCTTTCCCTAGGAAAAAATTTGAGTTTCTGTTGCTTTGATATTTTTAACTTTTGCTAAAATAAGGTCGATCAATCAGCGTTCTCTTGTTTAAGCATTTGCTGATCTAATCTAGACCCGGCTCACAGATAGAACCCACAGTGTGAAAGTAGTGGACCCCAAGTCAGACTGCCAACCAGTCACGAGTGGAGTCCCACAGGATTTGTTCCTGGGTCCTCTCTTGTTTGGTATCTACTTCTCTGAAGTCCAGGCCAACACAAAGGGTCTCTGGCTGACAAAGTTTGCAGACAATTGCAAGTTGGGAGCTATTATTAACTCCCCAATTGATGTTGACATCCTACAGAAATGCCTCACTCAGACCAAGGACTGGTGTCAGAACCATGGCTTTAAGCTCAATGCCAAAAAAATGTGTCATCATCCCCTTTGGGAAAAGCCCAGTTCCCATGAATTATCACAATGATGGTAGTCCACTGAACACAGAAAGTGTTATATGAGATCTGGGAATACAAGTTGACAGTGGCCTCTCTTTTGACCACCACATTGCCACTGTGGTCAAAAAGTCCTTTTATGTGGCACATCTCATTAATAAGGGTTTTCCATCCAGGAAGAAAGAGGTCATTGTCTCCCTCTACTCTTCCCTCATTAGGCCAATCATTGAGTACAATTCCCCATTTGGTATGTACCTCACTAGACATCTGCAACAACTAGAGAGGCTGCAAAAGTACCTCACAAAGAGGATCCTTGGCCTTAAACACTTGTCCTATATGGACAGACTCAAAAATCTCCAACTATTCTCTGTCTTATATCACCTACTTAGAGGTGATCTCTGCTTGACATACAAAGCCATGTCTGATCCAGCTCTGTTAGAAATGCTACATCTAAAGAAATCCCAATCCCTCCACACCACATGCTCCAGAGACCTCAACCTCATTACCACAATCAACAGAACAAGCTGAATGGACAGGTTCATAACCCAGAGACTGCCCATGCTATGGAATAGATTTCCCATACATGTCAAACAGAGCACCTCTCTGGCCCTCTTCAAGAGAAACCTTGATGAGTGGATGAGAAATAGAAAATTCACCCCAGGGATCACTCCAGTGGCTCTACTCGACAGAGGCACTGGGAACTAAAGTCATGTGGCATGATGTCAGGTTAATCCTATGAGCTAGTTTTGTAAAGGCTCCAGGGTCATTAGCCTATTACACACCTATGAAACTATACGTCAAAATTCCCCACATTATTTAAACCTGGTTTAATTTGCCAGCTGTATTATTCCCAGTAAAATAAGTCTTCTAAGGCTTGCTTGCCATATAATGAGAGTACTTCCTCTAATACAGGAAATTTAAATTAATTCCCAGTGCAAACAACGGTGTGCTTAAATAAAGCATTATTCAAATCTTTACTTCTCATTGCATACATATGCTCATATATTATTTTGGACAAACACTAAGAGTTTCCACCTATGAAAAATACCAGATAACATATGTACCATGTCAATTAAATCACATTTTGTACTTTCATGTGAAAACCTTAGATATTTTTATTAAGTAAACTATAACAATATTGATTACAGCCATCAGATATTCTCACTTCATTCTTGCTCTGATCCCTATTGAAATTCTTTTCCAACATATATTTTAATTTCTTATCCCTTTAAAAAATAAAACTAGAAATGTAACCCAGTATACAGGCCATCTCAGGAAAACTCTCAGATGTCTTCACTTGTTCTACATTTTTTATATCCGTACAAGAAGAGAATTAACTAATTTCACAGCTTAACACCTGTCTTCCTTCATTTCAAGGACCCCATTATTGGAGCACTTCTTCTCCAAAACTTACAGCTTGTACTTAGTCATTCTTTCTGCTTAAACATGTGAATATTCTCTTTCAGTCAAGTCATTGGGCTACCCTGTTGTGATGGTCATGCCCTGGCACAGCAATCAAGGAGCCTCAATCCTCACCACTAACACCAGGGAGGTTGTCTCATAGAAGAGAAAAGGATAACTAATACACACAGTAAAGTACAATTTTCCTTAAGTGCACACAGAGATCATAGTCAGTCTGGGGCTGGTTGCTCCCTTGCTCACCAGGTCCCCAATAAGACTCCCCACTGGCACAGCTATAGGGTCCAGGTCTCAGCCTAGCTGGGCAAGCTAAAACCTCTGGTACCCTCTCTGTCCAACCAGTGCTTCATGTACCTGCCCAAGTAGCTGACACAACACACACACACACACACTTTGAGATAAGTATTTATACAACTTTACAGACACTACTGGGAAAGGTTGACACAGATTCTCCAGCTGTGTCCCTTTATCCAGACCATACGGTAGTAATCCCTGCCACCACCCAGCTAATAATATCAGCTACTAAAAGGCCCTTAAAAGGGTGTCCAATTATTACTGTGCAATATTATTATCCAATGGTAGTATGACAACTGTCAAGGCTTACTTTAGAGTGGCCTATTACAATGAATTCTATAAATATGCAATGTACTCTAGATCCTACTTATCTTTACTAGCTTTAATTATTCCTACAAGAAATCACAGTGCTAAAACTTACATGTGAGCATAAGGCAGAGTATTGATAGGTTGGATATCAAGATCAAAATGCTTTCAGTCTCTTTGAGAAATAGTATTTAAACATTACTAACAAACATGTCTCCAAGGCCCTCCCAAATTACATCATTTTTTTCCCAGTATTCATATTTCATCATTTTAACACACGGTCTGAGTTCTTAGGCCACAAACGGCATTATTTAGCAATTTAACACCTGCTTAGAAACTTAAAACAATAGAAGGCATTTCACATATACATTATAGCAGAAACCAGAGCAATAAAGCACCTTCCACATGTAAATTGTGGTCATAAACTTTAGCCTTAAAACAATGGGCATGAAACATTCATCCAGATGCACTGGAGCCGAATACTAACATGAAAGGGTCACAACATGCTTCACTGGGCCAGTAGAGTGCAATGTCGTCACATATTTTGCAGTTCCACATTTCACAGTACACTTTTACAATCAGGAAACATGCCTGTATTTTACATTTATTATCAAGAAAACATGCCTGCATTTTACATTTATTTACAAATGCCAGAATTATATATCAAATTCTATTTGACTAGGCTGGCAGCCTTCCCCAGCTCTCCCCAGTGGTCACACCTGTCATAAAACTTTGCTTTCATTGTTAAAAGTTTCCCTCAAAAAAGTATCCTGATCATAGGTAAGTTCACTTGTTCTTATTAATTGTCTCTTGACAATATTCTGGGAGGGGGGGTGCATGCTAGTCTAGCTTAAATAACTATTCCTACATACTGGTTTCTTTGCTAATGAGCTTTCAGCTTTTTCCTTTCTTTGCTTATGACAATGTCCAGAAAAAATAATTTGTATTTCATCATTGCTCATAGCAAACTTCATATGATGACTCACCTTTGACAGCAATTCCCTAATTTCCTCTTCACAAACATTGTGGAAGTCCACCAATTCAGGTATCAATGGTGGATTATAAGTTCCCTGTTTTTGAAATATAATGTTTACTTACCTTGCTGACCTGTTAAAACTGCCATATTTAGCTTATAAATGAATTCTGAAAGGTGATTGACAATTAATCATAATTAATTCCGAGTCTCCCTTTTTGGGAAGGTGCAAAGGAAAATCCCCTTGCTCAAAGTCCATGACTTGGGGGGGTGAGATAAAATATAACAAATTAAGTTAACTGTTCAAAATGGCTTAGCATCATACTTTGTGGTGTTTCTTTCATCAGCCAAAATGAAGTAGGGGCTCAATGTCACATTCTCACTTATTAAGCACTTTATTTCATTTTGTGTACCTCTTACAGCTTACAATTGTTCCATTGTTTCCTGAAATTGTAGCTCTACCAAATTCAATGCAGTTTTCCTCTACTATCCCACTGCAATGCTCTTTGTGGTTTTGGCAGACGTGCTGCTACTTCTGCCTAAGTCCTTTGACCTTTTGCTCTGACTTTATACATCTGGATAGTCTGGGCATACTGCTCTCTGTTCTCCCTTCTGCTTTAATGGTCTAAACAGTTTCTCTCAGTTACCCCCTAAATGATTCTCACAACATTCTAAGACCACCAATTATTTTTTGTACCAAACTACATGCAATAAATTGGAATGCAATGTAGGCATGAACCTTCCCCATCTGCATTATCTGCCTTCTTTAAAAGCATGACTTGCTCATTATTCTTTCATTTAAAAAAATGTAGTAAAGCTATAATTTCCATTCAAAATATGTTCACGCCAAAACTTAATTAAAAACTGTAAAATATGTAGGCATATACAGCTATGACAAAGCTTTAAGTATGTCATTATTTCAAATAAGCTCAATTCTAGCCCAACACCTATTCATTTTGATCCTCACATTTATTCAAACATCAGATGTAAACCTGCAAACCTGCAAACCAAAACTTGTTAATAGAGTGATTCTAGCAGACCCATTTTGGCTGCATCCTTGGGATGGATACATAGGTATTTGGCATATATTTAGCTTATGCAAACATACATATTTGCTATACATTTTTTATGCATACATTCATGTTTCTTACATAGTTTTTATGTGCATTTCCATAAGTTCATTTATATTTAATATACAAAACAATTCTGCATAATTCAAATTATTTAAGCATGCTATTCTTGCACATTTACCTATTGACACAAATGGATTACTGTATGGCATATTTACATACCAGAGATTGGAAGGTCTTGTATCGGACCATACATGATTTAAATTCTGCACATTTAGCACATAAGATATGCACTCAACAATATTTACAAAGTATTTACAGAGTAGCTTAAAGCACTTGCCAAGTCCATTAGTGGAAGTTGTATTTCAAGAATTACCACTACAGTAATTATGTCAGATAAAGGCTGTGGATAGTGATATCATTTAGATTACTAAAAAAAATAGCAGCTGGGCATTTTAAGTGTTGTTATAAAAATCCATTGGACTGTAGTAGGGAGATAAACATAAATTGTGTTGTGTAGGCTGTAAAGAGCATACTAAGATTTTATTGAGAGTTTTGATCTTTCTGTAAGTTAGGGTATTACTACTTTGGGATGTTAAACATCACGTGCAAAGTTTTATTACTTCTTGCTTTTACTGTAAGTAAACTTCCATTGTTTAAAGCTGGCTTTGTAATTCTAAAATATGTAATTATTACTTTAGTTACATAAGTGGAGCTATATTTATAAGTTAAAAAACTGTGTTTGAATGTACTGTATGCAGAGCAGCTGTCCATTGACTTCCTGTTTTTATATCACCTGGCAGCACCTTTTGATGATATAAGTGGTCAAACAACATGCAGTTCAATGCCTAAAGGTACTGAATTGAGGAGGAGGGTCTTGCTATGTAAGGCAAATACATTAAGATTCTATAGCATTCTATGTGATAGGTTTTGGCGGCCACTATTCCACCAGGGAATTAAAATAATTTTTGCATATAGAAGACTGCAGTCCATCTCTACAGGAGTTTGTGAATTGCTCACTGTACATTAGTCCTTGCATGTCTATGGTCTGAGACTGTCCCTTTGGATTCTTAAAATCTTCCATACTGCTCCATCTACATATGGAACTCAGTAGTAGAGAATGCTGGGAGACTGGCTACCCCAGATACTGGCTACAGTACTACTGGCACATAGTGGTGGTGCTTCCATCTTGTCAAGATGTTCATTCAGTTCAATAAATACTTTTCATTCCAGACCTAGTCTGACTGATGAATAACACAGACAGGCACACTTTACTACAATCGATCATTGTAGTGATTCACATCACCTGATTTTTTTTTCCTAAGAATGATCATTGCATGGGGCAACTATTTATTACAGCATTATGTCTGAGTTATTATAATGTATGCCAAGCATTATGTACTTTACTGGGATTTTTATCCTCTTCCATTTGTCTTTTTTTACTTTTTAAGTAGTTGAAACAAAAAATGAGCTGTCTCAAGGAAATTAACCATACTTTATTGAGTGCTTTTATCCTTACTTCAGAATGAAAATAATTTCTACTATTCTGTCCCAAATATACTCTCTATATTCATTTGTTTTAGTGTCTTGTTAATCTGTTACACACTTATTTATCTTTGTACTTTCTTTACCTATTCTTCACATATAATTTTATTATAGTGTTCTCTTTTACACATATTAACAAAAGATATATACAGTACTTCTTTGCAGTTCTCCTTTTTATTTATATTCTCATCTTTTGTTCATAAAGCCTCCATAAACATTTCTGAGCATTTTTCCAAATTAAGAAGCATGAAACGTCTTTTCTTTTAATATTTGCATATTTATCACTAGACTCCATTATTTCATTTTCACATTATTCTTTTTATAAATCAGTTTCTCTGTTAAATAATATCTTATTTCGCCTTCCTATAATTCTTTATACATGTATGTTAATTCCTTATATCTCCTCTCAGTTTTCTTTAAGATGCCATGCTTCATTTTTTAAGTCCTTTAATGAATGCATTTAGTACCTTCCTCTTTTTGTAAAAGTAGCAATAATTTTTTGTCAATGACTTTGATTGAAAAGTGGTACCAGTATGCTGATCTCACAGAAAACTGATTGTTTTAGCCATAGCCTTTAGACTTTCACTAGGCAGACAACCCAGTAGATTTCATTTTCTGAAGTAAATGCTAAATACAGCACAAGCAACTGCACTTCTAAAATCCTAGACCCAAATGTATACTACTGTTAGCATTTGATTAGTACAATGAGTAGAATAGCAAGCTCATATGGCACACTATGTAGATCCCCAAACTGACACCCCACTTCAGCTCAAAGTTGAAGAGAAAAAAATCTTCACACTCCTGTAATTCTGGAAAGCCTGATGAAACTGGTACAGTTACTCTGCACTTGCATCACACCCTAAGCTCTTCAGCACTTCTGCCATGACTGCAACTATAGTTCCAGCAAATCACTGCTTGCACTGCACTCCCTCATGACTGGCACCTGCCAATAGCATCCTATGACAGCTTTCACCCAAGGCAGCTGCCACCGTTCCCCATCCTAATTACTGTACTGACAATGAGCCAAATGAAACATAATAAAAGTCTACAATCGAAACACCTTTAGCTCCAAATGAATGCCCAGTTCACAGATATGTGGTTGCAACAACTAAGTGCACTTAGTTCAAACCAGACAGAGCAAGTAGGTGGTGTAGCTTTTCCCCTTTTCCTTAAGTCAGTCTTACAAAAGTAGGGTTATAAACTTAAATTGTGGACAGAGCATGAAATAAGTGCTGCACATCCAGGTTATAGAAATGCATTGTAACCTATGCACACTAAAGCATACTGTAATTTGTCCATCACTTGTGCTGTATTGATTTTGTTTTCATATATTTTGCTTCTGTTGGGTGGTTCTGTAATCGACATTTTGTAGGGATTAGGCAGACTTCAAAGGTCCTATAACTACATATACAGAGCCATGTCTGAGACTGGTCTCTGTTTAAGGAGTTTGTGTTAATGTAAGATTTTGTTAGTGTTTACAGAGAGCTTCTACTTGCTTTGAACACTAACAAGCACTGGGAATGTATGCATCATTTGGGCTGATTTTACTTTATTTATTTTTTTTTATTGAGGGTTTTGTAAACAACTTTCTTTAGGAAGAGATCTAAGGGACATCTACACTGCCAGGTTTGCTAGCAGTCTCTGACGGAGGAGTTTGTTTTCATGTTAAACTCTGCCAGTGCTTAGAGCATTTCTTGGCTTTGATTAAAGTACACTCACATCTTTGCATTGCTACTCCTGTTGTTAGTTTACTTAGTTTTCTTGTGTGTTGTGAGACCAGCTTTCTATAGGCAGCAGGTAGCCATCTAAGGGACCTCTAACTACATATAGGCGTCCTTGTTTGTGAGATGACACTGCTTAAGTAGTTTCTGCTGTTGTAAAACTCATTCTGTGTATTTTAACAGCTTATACCTGCTTTGAATACTAGTATGCACTGCAATTTTTGCATCACAAGTGTTTGTATTTCATTTTTACTTGTTTTCTTTTTTTCTGGGGATTGTGTGACCACCTTTGTTTACACAAATTTGTCAGATATTTAAGAGACCACTAACTACATATACAAAACCGTGTCTATGACTGGTCTCTGTTGAAGCAGTCTGTGGAGTATAAACTTCCCACCAGTGTTTGCAAACTGCATCTGCTTACTTAGAAATGTACTGTTCCCATTGCACCAGAACCTGTGCATAGTAGATGCTGTTTTAAATTTTTTTTTTTTTATGAGGGGAGGGTTGTCTGACCATCTTTCTACAGGTAATTGCCAAGATATGTACTGGATATCTAACTACATATACACAGCCATGTCTGTCATTGGACTATGTTTAAGTAATTTGTGTTGGTGAAGCAGCTGCTGGGTTCATGATTGACTAGTGTCATTTTTATTTTATTTTCTCTTATTATGTTTGTTTTTTGGGGGGGAGAGGGTAGAAGGAGGTTGAACAACTTTCTGCAGGCAGTAGGTAGACATCTAAGAGGTGTCTAACTACTTGTACAGAATTATGTCTGTGGCCTAGGGCCTGACTTTTTTTAAGGCGCTTACCTTGTATGCTGCATTGGACACTAGTGTGCACTGACATCTGTGCAGAGCTAGCTCTGCTTTAATTTTGTTTTTACTTATTTTCTTTTTCTTGAGTGTTATTTGGCTAACTTTGTATAGGCAGAAGGCAGTCATCTAAGGGACCACTAACTGTACAATTAACCACATGTGTTTGTGGACTGTGTTAACTGAGTGTCTACCCATGTTTATGAACAGGTGCTTCTTTCTTTGGAAAGTAGCGTGTAATGGGATCTGTGTATCGGCATCCCCTGTGCTGTTTTTATTTATTTATTTGATAGGGTTGGTGACCATCAATCTACAAGCAGTAGTCAGAAATCTAAGGAACCTCTAACAACATATACAGTACAGTTGTGTAAGAATTCATCATAACAGTAGATGCCCTACTTATTGCTGTTGCAGGATTCCCATCATACAGGTTTTTAATACTAACATCCAGTTGGGGTACCAAAGCTTTACCTTTCTAAGGGCATACTTGTGACTTCAGTTCACGTGCATCAGGGTATAAAGGCGGACATGCACATGAGATCCTCAGACTATCTCTAAGCCTGCCTCCAGGAAACTAGTCAGCTAGAAGGGGTATAGCTGTAACTACTAGGAAACTTCCCCAAAAAACAATATATGTGTAATCTGCAGCAAAAATAGGAGAGGGGAAGGAGGGAGGGAAGGAATAATGAAAAAGTAATCAGTAGGACATCTACTGTTATGGTAAGTTCTTACACAATTGCACTATGTCCTAACTGAAATCACTGCTGCAGTATTCATAACAGATGGGTGATTCCCAAAGCTGAATAGAGAAGAGAAAGGTGGGGTGCATGGCTAGAGTGAAGAGGAACTGTCCAGAAGACCAGAGAGGACTGATCTTGCAAGTGCAGCCCTAGATCTGGAGAATGCATCAGTTTAGTAGTGCTTCATGAAGGTGTACACACAGGACAAAATGGCCACTTCCAAGATGCACCTGGCATCAACACATTTGTGGAAGGCACCAGAAGAGGCGACTGCAAGAATGGAATGTGCTTTAGGGCAGGAAGGCAAAATGAGATGATATTTGATATCCAGGATGCAATACTTTGCTGGGAGCCTGGTTAACCTAGCTTGGCATCTATGAAAGGAACAAATAATTGATAATTTTTTTTCTGATAGTCTTTGTTTTGTCCGAATAGAATCTTGGCTGCTTGTGAATATCTAGAGTGTAAGATTATTTCCTGCTATTTTGAGGGTTGGGAAATAAGATAGGTGAATGGCTTGATTGAGGGATAGTTCATTCACTACTTAGAAATGAAAGAAGGATTAGTCCTAAGCATTACTGTGTCCCTGTGGAAAATAAGAAAGCGAGGAGTAGCCATGAGTGCCTGGATTTTGTACACTCCGTGAGCAGAAATTAGGGCCAATAGAAGGACAGTTTTCTATGTGCATAATTTTAAGACAGCAGAAGTGGCTAGCTCAAAAAGTGGGTAAATTTAGCTTTTCCAGAACAAAATTAAAATCTATTGGCTTAAGGTGCAAAACTCCTTTTAGGAACAGCTTGATTACTGTCCTAGGTTCATAGGTAGGTACTGGGCTATATGCCTAAAGGCATTTATAAGCCTTATAATTATGATTTCCACCATATTGCTGCTGCAATAAATGTATTAATTTGCTTGTTAAATAAGGCAGTTTTAAAGAACAAGAAAATGCATATTATGTTCACAATGCTATTTTAACTACTGTTCCTTTAAATTTTAAGATGGAGAGACCAGCTGATTTTAATCATGGTTAAACATGACCATTTAAACCATATACAAGTCGAAGGAACTATTATCAACCAAAGTGATACTTGGTATAATAAGGTCAGTGCATAAACAAAGATGTATATCTGCATATGTATAAAAATGTGTATATAAATGTAGTGTCTTAATAAATATATGTATCTAAATATAAAAGAATGAATGAATGTGTACAAAAATATAAATAAATAAATAAATAAATAAGTTAATAAGTTATTGTCTAAAAATGAAGCTAAAACCATTAACATTAACAGTATTACAGTATAAAATGAATAAATGTATATGGTTTCATGTTTTTGATGGCATCTACTATGTATAGTTTCTAAGTTGCCTCGTATTATTAATAATATGACTATCACATGCAGTTATGTATTAGGCTGTATACACTTTTGTACTTGATAGTATGCTGCTCACAACATGTTCTTATATTTACTTCAGTTTTTATTGTTTCTTATGGAATTAAGTTATTTTAATTTTTTAAAAGTAATATGCATACACCATTGTTTATTTCTGTTGCATCTTGAGATGATTTTATGTTTATATATTTAGTTTTTAGGTTTTATGGCGCTTCTGCTTTAAAAGTTGGTTGATTAATTAACATGCAGATATTTAAAGCACATGGTTCCTGTGCTTCCTGTTTGTGATCTGAAGAAGCTACTAGTTAGTGAAAGCGCTTATCGTGGTTTATCTGTGTAATAAACTGAATTATTTGTCTCAGAAGACCGGATTACTTGGATTTTTTACACATAGAAGGTTATTTCTCACTCTGTCAACGCTTGCTTGAGTTATTTATCCATTTACTTATCTTTTTTATAAGCAAGCGTGCTGTGGCAGTAACCAGCATTTTTAATTTACCTTTCAACGATGACCATTTAAACTTGATTTTTGTAAATGTTAGTATCTGATGACGTTCAAAGAAGTATTTGGATGAAAAGTGCTTCATTAATTTTTGTGGATTCAGTCTTCAGTGAAGTTGCCAGTTGTTTTTGTTTTAATTTCTCAGTTTTTTGTATCTTAGATTTTGGAGTTTTTAAGTCCTTTTAGGAACAGCTTGACTTCTGTTCTAGGTTCATAGATTCATAGGTAGGTACTAGGCTATCTGCCCGAAGGCATTTATAAGCCTAGCTGGAATGTATTGGCTTTCACCGCCCCCTTAGATTAGTTCCCTGTGCCTCTGTCCAGCAGAGCCATTGAAGTGATCCCTGGGGTAAACTTTCTGTTTCCCATCCACTCGTCAAGGTTTCTCTTGAAGAGTGTTAGCGAGGAGCTCTGCCTAATGTAGATTGAAATCTTGTTCCAGAGCATGGGAAGTCTCTGGGACAGGAATTTATCCCTCCAGCATGTCCTATTTATTGTTGTTGTGAGGTTTAGATCCCTAGAGCATGTGGCTTGAAGGGATATGGTTTTCTTTAGGTGGAGCATGTCCATCAATTCTGGGTTGGACATGGTCTTGTATGTCAGGCAGAGATCACCTCTGAGAAGGCAGTATGCAACCAAATACAGCTGGAGTTTCTTCAGTCAAGCTCCATAGGGCATCTGTTTTAGGCCAGTGCTCCTCTTTGTGAAGTACTTCTGTGGTCTTTCCAGCTGTTGCAGGTGTCTTGTAAGGTACATCCCAAATGGGGTGTTGTACTCTGTGATGGGTCTGATGAGTGATGCGTAGAGGGGCACAATGACCTCTTTTGATCTGGATACCAACCCTTTTGTGATTAGGTGGGCCACATAGAAGGATTTTCTAACAACTTTGACAATGTGATTATCAAAGGAGAGATTACTATCTACTTGGGTCCTCAGATCCCTTATTACATCTTCCATATTTAGGGGGCTACCACCTATGTGGTAGTTTTTGGGTACTTTGTTTTTATCCAAAGGGGATGACTATGCACTTTTTGGCATTTAGCTTGAGGCCATGGTTCTGACACCAGGTGTCTGTCTCAGTGAGACCTTTTTGGAGGATGTCTGTGTCAGCCAGAGAGTCAGTTACAGCCCATAATTTGCAGTCGTCTGTGAACTTGGTCAGCCATAGTTCTCCTGTGCTTGCCTGTACCTCTGAGAAGTAACTTCTGAACAGGAGGGGTCCTAGGACTGAGCCCTGGGGAATGCCACTTTTAACCGGTTTACAGTCAGCCTCTTACCATGTGGGTTCTGTCCGTGAGCCAGTTGGCAACCCATCTTGTGATGTAAGGGTTTATGTTCAGGCTGGTGAGCATGTTTATAGTACCAGAATGGGGAATGGTGTTGAAGGCCTTTGCAAGGTCTAGGTAGGCTGTGTGGACCACCTTTCCCTCATCTATAGCCTTGGTAACTGTCTCAAAGAAGTCCACCAGGTTTAGGAGGCATGATCTGCCCTTAACAAAGCCAAACTGGATAGGGTCCAGTGTTTGGAGGTTCCCAATGTCTCTGTTAATGAGATCCATGATGATGCGCTCCATAGCCTTGCAGACTAAGCTCGTTAGGCTTAGAGGGCAATAGTTCCCGGGGTCTGTAGTGGCTCCACCTTTGTGGAGCAGAATAACTGTTGCTGTGTGCCGCTCTATGGAATGTAGCCTGTGGAGAGGCTGAGTTTGAACGGTGTGTTTAGGTGAGGGGTTAGTTCATCTTTGAGCTCATGTAGAACGCAGCCTGGAACACCGTCTGGTCCCACTGATGTTATGTTTTTGGCTTTGGAGAGGGCTGTTTTAATCCAAGTGTCTGTGATTTCAGGGGCACTACATTTTTCTGGTATGGTTATGAACCCTTTTGGGGGTGAGAGGGGGGGTGAAGTTTACACTAACTCTGTCTGTCAGGATGTTGGCGATATCGGTCGGTTCAGTGTATTTTGTGCCATTCTGCACTAACTCCAAGCAGATCTGAGAATTGCCACTTAAATTCTTGACATAGCTAAAGAATGCCTTGTGGTTATCTTTCAAAGCTAGCCTTGGATGATTTTATGAGGGATCGTAGTTTCTTGCTGGTACTGATCAGGGATGCCTTCCCTTCTTGGGATTTTACTCTCTTCTGTACTGGTTTCCTCCTTCTATTGTATAGCTTGTTTAAGGCAGGGGTCCACCAGACTGGTTTCCTTTCTTGGAGGAGTGATTCTTGGTTTTGCTTGGGATAGCATGATCCATGCATTCTTGCAGGTGCCCATAGAGTGCATTAGTAAAGGATTTTGCAGCTTGGGAAGTGTTATCCTTTAGCATGGGGGCTTTGAAACTTGCCACCTCGGTCTTAATTAACGTGAAGTTTGCTTTTGAAAAGTTTTTCACGGTGGTTTCTTTGACCAGGGGTAAGGGCAGAATATGGATATTCAGAGTGATTTGTTTATGATCAGATCTAACCAGCGAGGGGTTGACCTCTGGTGTGGAACATCAGTCGCCCATGTTGGTGATGACCAGGTCCAATATGTTGTCGCCTCTGGTGGGGGTGTTGACCAGTTCATCCAGGGCATTTTTGTTTATAAATTCTAGGAAATGTTGGGCAAGGGAGTTAGTACTTGAGTAGTTCTCCCAGTTAATGTTTGGGTAATTGAAATCACCCAATATCAGGGTGTTTAGTAGGACCTTTATGTTTCCCCAGTGTTTCCAGAAATGTGGAATGGGGGTCCTGGGACATGGTGGGTGATCTTTAGCAAGCTCCAATCTGAATTACAGTTTTGCCCATTGTCAGTTGCACTTGGATGATCTCTGAAGCATCATGCTGTGCCACTAACCTGGAGGTGTGAGCATCCTTGATGAATATGGATATGCCCCCACCTTTTTTATTTCGGTCTGGGTTTTGTGGCTGAAATGTATAGTATGAGTTGTAGTCTGGTAGTGCTGGGATGCTCTTTGGAGCCTTAAACCAGGTTTCTGTGACTACACATATATCGATTTTCTCCATACTGAGGAGGGTCTCGAGTGTGTGCATTTTGAGGTTTAGACTTCTGGCACTTGATAGCATTACGCTCAGTTTTTTGTTAATTGTGCTATTTATGGTGGTGGGTTTGTCTTTTTAGCCTTGCCTAAAAAATGCACTATGTGGGGTGGCAAGAGCCTTGGCCAGTATTCGAAAGCCTAAGGGTGACAGGTGCAAGCCATCTCTAGCGAAGTAGCATGGCTTGTTGAGCATGTCAGCCTAGGCTGACAGACACTGGATCCCCTTTGAATGACACCAGAAGCTTAGCCAATCGTTGAAATTGATATTTTTTTCTTTACACCATGATATCATTCTTGGTGAGGGCAGGATTCTACCCTGGGCTATGTGATCAGAGAGCTCTTCCATGTCTCCTTTCATGTAGGTACGGCTCAGGTCATTCACACCAACATGGACAATGACAGAGTCATATTTGTACTTGTTATGGAGTGACCTGAGTGCTGGTGTTAACACTAACAGCTAACAGTGACCTTCTCCTTGTTCAGCCTAGTGAGTGGGACGTCAGTGTTCCTGACTATAGAGTCACCTATTGCTAGTGTGTTGGCTAAGTTATTTTGCCTTAAGGTATGTGATTGCGTGGCACACTGGTTTTGTGAAGTATGTGTTTCATGGTTGGTGTTGGGGGATGGAGGTTGCTTGGATGTCTGCTTTGGAGGTCTCTGTTGCTTTTGCAGATTTTTATTTAGAGCCTCTGAGTATGTTTTTGTGTATTTATGTGTGTTTTTTGCCGGTGCTGGTTTCATAGGTCTATGTAAGACTGGTGGTGTGTTGCAAGTAATTCCCTTCTCCTCTTGACTGTCTGGTCCAGTCTTGGGTTGAGAGAGCTAAGCCTCCAGTTTGGCTGTATAATTGTATCTCTCGCATGTATTAGTGACATTGTTTCAAAATGCCCAGATTCACCAGATGGACCGGAGAGTACACCTGAAACTGCCCCTTGGACATGCCTGGATAGGTACAGTGAACTGTTTTACTGATTGGCTGGTAAGGTCAAATAGACAGACTTGTCCTTATCTACAGTATAAGGGGGACTAGTGCTAAGGTTTATTAATGCTTGCTATGAGTTATGAGCAAGTACCAGGCTGAGAAGTGAATGGTTTGAGTGCTTAAGTTGAAAGTTTTCTAGTTCCAAGGGAAAAATTGAAGAGTAGACTTTGTGGAGCCAGGAATAATTATACCATAGCTAACCGATGCTCAAAACCGTGCTTATGCGGGTTTTATAGCAGGGAAATGAAAAAAGATAGAAATTAGCCCAAAATAGCCAATAAACTACTAATTTCTGGGCAGAAACCACTCCTCCAGCTCAAAGCTCCCCTCTGTCACAGCTGAACAGAGAAACTTCCTTCTATCCAAGAAAGGCATGGGCAAACACAGAAACATGTAACACAGCCCTGAATCCACCACTAACCTGAAAACTGTACTATACTAGCTTAGAAAGACAGGAAAACAAGTATTTTTTTTTTTCAGAAAATAAAGCAGATACAATCAAAAAACACTTTAAATGCACAGAAATGGCTCCCACACGAGTGCGTAGCCTACAACAGTTAAACAGGTAATTTAAACACAAAAATGATTATGTTAAAGTGCAGACAGCAAAATAAGTACAATATGTAGCTGAATCAAGCTTTTTAAATCACAGAAACTCTAAAAAATCGGCATTTTAGGTGGAATTAATTAAAGGCAGGAAGAAAATGCAGAAAAATGATATTTAATCACTCCCAAGTCTCTCTTTTGTCTCTCTGCTTGTGTAGAACTCTGCACGGAACCAGGCAGGAGCTTGCTGAGCTTTATACAAGTGCAAAAACTTTGCAAATTTGAGTTTTATAGCAGGGAAATGAAAGAGATAGAAATTAGCCCAAAATAGCCAATAAACTACTAATTTCCAGGCTGAAACCACTCTTCCAGGGGAAAATATGCTGCTCAAAGCTCCCCTCTCTCACAGGTGAACAGAGAAACTCCTTTCTATATCGGCAAACACGGAAACTTGTAACACAGCCCTGAATTCAGCCCTAACCTGAAAACTGGACTATACTAGCTTAGAAAGGTGGAAAACCAAGTATTTTTTTTGTTTTTTTTCAGAAAATAAAGCAGATACAATCAAAAAAAAACTCCACACAAAATTGACTTTTTTAAAGTGCAGACAGTAAAATAAGTACAATATGTAGCTGAAAAAAACTTTTTACATCACAGAAACTCTAAAAAGCAGTATTTTAGGTGGAATTAGCTAGAGGCAGCAAGAAAATGCAGAAAAAGTATACTTTATCGCTCCAAAGTCTCTCTTTTGTTTCTCTGCTGTTGTAGAACTCTGCAGACCACCATGCAGGAGTTTGCCGAGCTGTATACAAGTGCAAAAACCTCACAAATGTGAGTTAAATAGCAGGGAAATGAAAGAGGAAGAAATTAGCCCAAAATGGCCAATAAACTACAAATTTCTGGGCTGAAACCATTCCTCCAGAGACAGATAGGCTGCTCAAAGCTGCCCCCTCTCAAAGGTGAACAGAGAAACTTCCATCTATGCAAGGAAGGCATGGGTAAACACAGAAACATGTAACACAGCCCTGAATTCAGCACTAACCTGAAAACTGGACTATACTAGCTTAGAAAGGCAGGAAAACAAGTATATATATTTTTTTGTTTTTTTTCAGAAAATAAAGCCGATACAAAAAAAAAATAAAACACTTTATATGTACAACAATAGCTATCACATGAGTGTTTAGCCTACAACAGTTTAACAGGTAATTTAAAAACAAAAATGAATTTGTTAAAATGTAGGCAGTAAAATAAGAACAATATGTAGCTGAAACAAGCTTCTTAAGTCACATAAACTCTAAAAAATTGGTGTTTTAGGCAGAATTAGCTAAAGGCAGCAAGAAAATGCAAAATAATGATACTTAATCACTCCAAAGCCTCTCTTTTGTCTCTCTGCTGCTGTAGAACTCTGCAGGGCACCAAGAAGGAACTTGCTGAGCCGTATACAAGTGCAAAAACCTTGCAAAGGTGGGTTTTATTGCAGGAAAATGAAAGAGTGAGAAATTAGCCCCAAATGGCCAATAAACTACTAATGTTTGAGCTGAAAGCAGTCCTCCAGAGACAGATAGGCTGCTCAAAGCTCCGCCCTTTCACGGGTGAACAGAGAAACGTCCTTCTATCAAAGTAAGGGATGGGCAAACACAGAAACTTGTAACACAGCCCTGAATTCAGCACTAACCAGAAAACTGGACTATACTAGCTTAGAAAGGTGGGAAATAAGTTTTTAGTTTTTTTTCAGAAAATAAAGCAAATACAACAAAAAAAACCCTTTAAACGCACAGAAATGGCTATCACACTTGAGCGTGTAGCCTACAACAGTTAAGCATTTATTTTCTTTATTTATTTTAAATTTGTTGACCGTGCTAGTCTAACTGGATATATGTCCATTTTCAGTAGAGGACTGGGGAGAATAGCTCCACATAAGCAAAATTTACAACTTCAGGTACAGATAACTAAATTTGTAACAACTTAAGGTACAGTACTATTTTAAGCTGAAGAATACACTTGTTATATGGACAAATATTACTGTTAAAGTAGCAGAAGATAAGAAAAAGATACAGCAACACACAATTTTTAAGTGGAACACAATAAGAAAGAGAGGTGAATAAAAAATACACAAATAAATGTAACAGCTCATGGAGCAGTATTTAGCAGTGAGTCTTTCCATTTATCCTATAGTAGCATAGCAACTTTAGGGAAGCATGTAGTAGGAAGTATAAATAAAGTTTATATAGATATTTATATTTGATAACAAGTTACTGCTGCAAGCTATGGAAGTCCATAATTAGAAGAAGATTACGTGAATGAAAATGCTATAAATACTAAAATAGTAAAGGTGTGTCTACTGTCTGAGGCATGGAGAGAGTTCAAATTAAATTGCAAATGGTTATGGGGTTAGGGTTCCGAGAAAGTGGTGGTAAGATTAGTCTGGGTTACTACATGAGCATAACCAGTGGTTACAAAGGTATTCTCTGAGTTATTAAACAGGTATGTATGGAGAACATTTGCTTAGATTATATTTCCTCTGATGAAGCCACAGATTGCTGTGGCGAAAACGTTTTGTTTTTCTTTTATAATAAACTGCGTTAAGGAGATTTAGAGTGTTGGAGCTGTTTCTGCCGACAAGGACCTCGTTTTGGTTTATTTTATTAAACAGGTAATTTAAACACAAATATGACTTTATTTAAGTGCAGGGACTAAAATAAGTAAAATATGTAGCTGAAACAAGCTTTTTCAATCACAGAAACTCTAAAAAATCAGTGTTTAGGGCAGAATTAGGTAAAGGCAGCAAGAAAATGCAGAAAAAATATACATTATCACTCCAAAGTATCTCTTTTGTCTCTCTGCTGCTGCTGCAGAACTCTGCAGGGCACAATGCAGGAGCTTGTTGAGCTGTATACAAGCACAAAAACCTCGCAAATGCAGGTTTTACTGCAGGAAAATGAAAGAGTGAGAAATTAGCCCCAAATGGCCAATAAACTACGAATGTCTGAGCTGAAACCAATCCTCCAGGGACAGATAGGCTGCTCAAAGCTCCCCCTCTCACAGGTGAACAGAGAAACTTCCTTCTATCGAAGTAAGGTATGGGCAAACATAGAAACTTGTAACACAGCCCTGAATTCAGCACTAACCAGAAAACTGGACTATACTAAATTAGAAAGGTGGAAAAATAAGTTTTTTTTTTTGTTTTTTTTTCAGAAAATAAAGCAGATACAATAAAAAAATCACTTTAAAAGCACAGAAACGGCTATCACACAAGTGTGTAGCCCACAACAGTTGAACAGGTAATTTAAACACAAAAAATGAATTTGTAAAAGTGCAGGCAGTAAAATAAGTACAATATGTAGATGAAACAAGCTTTTTAAATCACAGAAACTCTAAACAAATTGAGTTTTAGGCAGAATTAGCTAAAGGCAGAAAGAAAATGCAAAATAATGATACTCAATCACTCCAAAGTCTCTCTTTTGTCTCTCTGCTGCTGTAGAACTCTGCAGGGCACCAGGAAGAAGCTTGCTCAGCTGTATACAAGTGCAAAAACCTTGCAAATGCGGGTTTTATTGCAGGAAAATGAAAAAGTGAGAAATTAGCCCTAAATGGCCAATAACCTACTAATGTCTGAGCTGAAACCACTCCTCCAGGAACAGATAGGCTGCTCAAAGCTCCCCCCTCTCACAGGTGAACAGAGAAACTTCCTTCTATCGAAGTAAGGTATGGGCAAACACAGAATCTTGTAACACAGCCCTGAATTCAGCACTAACCAGAAAACTGGACTATACTAGCTTAGAAAGGTGGGAAAATAAGTTTTTTGTTTTTTTTGTTTTTTTTGTTTTTTTCAGAAAATAAAGGAGATACTACAAATAAACACTTTAAAAGCACAGAAATGGCTATCACACATGAGTGTGTAGCCTACAACAGTTATATTTATTTTACATTTGTTGAACGGGCTAGTCTAACTGGATATATGTCCATTTTCAGTAGAGGACCTGGGAGAAAAGCTCCACATAAGCAAAATTTACAACTTCAGCTACAGATAAATAAATTTCTAACAACTTAAGGTACAGTACTATTTAAGCTGAAGAATACACTTGCTATATGGACAATTATTATTATTAAAGTAGCAGAAGATAAGAAAAAGAGCAACAAACAATTTTAAAGTGGAACACAATAAGAAAGAGAGGTGAATAAAAAATGCACAAATAAATGTAACAACTCAAGGAGCAGTATTTAGCAGAGAGTCTTTCCATTTATCCTATAGTAGCATTGCAACTTTAGGGAAGCATGTAGTTGGAAGTATAAAGAAAGTTTATATAGATATTTATATGTGATAACAAGTTACTGCTGCAAGCTATACAAGTACATAATTAGAAGAAGATTACATGAATGAAAATGTTATAAATACTAAAATAGTAAAGGTGTGTCTACTCTCTGAGGCATGGAGAGAGTTGGAATTAAATTGCAAATGGTTATGGGGTTAGGGTACAGAGAAAGTGGTGGTGAGATTAGTTTGAGTTACTACATGAGCATAACCAGTGGTTACAAAGGTATTCTCTGAGTTGTTAAACAGGTAATTTAAACACAAAAATGACTTTACTTAAGAACAGGCACTAAAATAAGTAAAATATGTAGCTGAAACAAGCTTTTTCAATGACAGAAACTCTAAAAAATCGGTGTTTTAGGCAGAATTAGGTAAAGGCAGCAAGAAAATGCAGAAAAATTATACTTTATCACCCCAAAGTCTCTCTTTTGTCTCTCTGCTGCTGCACAATTCTGCAGGCCACAAGGCAGGAGCTTGTTGAGCTGTATACCAGCACAAAAACCTTGCATATGCGGGTTTTATTGCAGGAAAATGAAAGAGTGAGAAATTAGCCCAAAATGGCCAATAAACTACTAATGTCTGAGCTGAAACCACTCCTCCAGGGACAGATAGGCTGCTCAAAGCTCCCCCCTCTCACAGGTGAACAGAGAAACTTCTTTCTATTGAAGTAAGGTATGGGCAAACACAGAAACTTGTAACACAGCCCTGGATTCAGCACTCTAAGGTGGAAAAATAAGTTGTTTTTGTTTTTTTCAGAAAATAAAGCAGATACAATGAAAAAAACACTTTAAAAGCACAGAAATGGCTATCACACTTGAGTGTGTATCCTACAACAGTTAAGCATTTTTTTTTTTTATTTATTTTACATTTGTTGACTGGACTAGTCTAACTGAATATATGTCCATTTTCAATAGAGGACAGGGGAGGAAAGCTCCACATAAGCAAAATTTACAACTTTAGGTACAGACAAGTAAATTTGTAACAACTTAAAGTACAGTACTATTTTAAGCTGAAGAATACACGTTATATAGACAAATATTATTACTAAAGTAGCAGAAGATAAGAAACAGAGCAACAAACAATTTTAAAGTGGAACACAATAAGAAAGAGAGGTGAATAAAAAATACACAAATAAATGTAACAGCTCAAGGAGCAGTATTTAACAGTGAGTCTTTCCATTTATCCTATAGTAGCATAGCAACTTTAGGGAAGCATGTAGTAGGAAGTATAATAAAACTTTATATAGATATTTATATGTGATAAGTTATTGCTGCAAGATATGCAAGTACATAATTAGAAGAAAATTACGTGAATGAAAATGTTATAAATACTAAAATAGTAAAGGTGTGTCTACTGTCTGAGGCATGGAGAGAATTGGAATTAAATTGCAAATGGTTATGAGGTTAGGGTTCAGAGAAGGTGGTGGTAAGATTAGTCTGAGTTACTACATCAGCATAACCAGTGGTTACAAAGGTATTCTCTGAGTTGTTAAACAGGTAATTTAAACACAAAAATGACTTTATTTAAGTGCAGGCAGTAAAATAAGTAAAATATGTAGCTGAAACAAGCTTTTTAAATCACAGAAACTAAAAAAATTGGTGTTTTAGGCAGAATTAGCTAAACGCAGCAAGAAAACACTGAAAAATTATACTTAATCACTCCAAAGTCTCTCTTTTGTCTCTCTGCTGCTGTAGAACTCTATAGGGCACCAGGCAGGAGCTTGCTGAGCTGTATACAAGTGCAAAAACCTTGCAAATGTGGGTTTTATAGCAGGGAAATGAAACAGATAGAAATTAGCCAAAATGGCCAATAAACTACTAATTTCTGGGCTGAAACCACTCCTCCAGGGACAGATAGGCTGCTCAAAGCTACCCTCTCTTACAGGTGAACATATAAATTTCCTTCTTTCCAAGTAAGGTATGGGCAAATGCAGAAACTTGTAACACAGCCCTGAATTCAGCAATAACATGAAAACTGGACTATACTAGCTTAGAAAGGCAGGAAAACAAGTATATATCTTTTATGTTTTTTTTTTCAAAAAATAAAGCAGATACAAAAAAAATAAAACACTTTATATGTACAACAATAGCTATCACATGAGTGTTTAGCCTATAACAGTTTAACAGGTAATTTAAAAACAAAAATGAATTTGTTAAAATGTAGGCAGTAAAATAAGAACAATATGTAGCTGAAACAAGCTTCTTAAGTCACATAAACTCTAAAAAATTGGTGTTTTAGGCAGAATTAGCTAAAGGCAGCAAGAAAATGCAAAATAATGATACTTAATCACTCCAAAGCCTCTCTTTTGTCTCTCTGCTGCTGTAGAACTCTGCAGGGCACCAAGAAGGAACTTGCTGAGCCGTATACAAGTGCAAAAACCTTGCAAAGGTGGGTTTTATTGCAGGAAAATGAAAGAGTGAGAAATTAGCCCCAAATGGCCAATAAACTACTAATGTTTGAGCTGAAAGCACTCCTCCAGAGACAGATAGGCTGCTCAAAGCTCCGCCCTCTCACGGGTGAACAGAGAAACGTCCTTCTATCGAAGTAAGGGATGGGCAAATACAGAAACTTGTAACACAGCCCTGAATTCAGCACTAACCAGAAAACTGGACTATACTAGCTTAGAAAGGTGGGAAATACGTTTTTAGTTTTTTTCAGAAAATAAAGCAAATACAACAAAAAAAAACCTTTAAACGCACAGAAATGGCTATCACACTTGAGCGTGTAGCCTACAACAGTTAAGCATTTATTTTCTTTATTTATTTTAAATTTGTTGACCGTGCTAGTCTAACTGGATATATGTCCATTTTCAGTAGAGGACTGGGGAGAATAGCTCCACATAAGCAAAATTTACAACTTCAGGTACAGATAACTAAATTTGTAACAACTTAAGGTACAGTACTATTTTAAGCTGAAGAATACACTTGTTATATGGACAAATATTACTGTTAAAGTAGCAGAAGATAAGAAAAAGATACAGCAACCCACAATTTTTAAGTGGAACACAATAAGAAAGAGAGGTGAATAAAAATACACAAATAAATGTAACAGCTCATGGAGCAGTATTTAGCAGTGAGTCTTTCCATTTATCCTATAGTAGCATAGCAACTTTAGGGAAGCATGTAGTAGGAAGTATAAATAAAGTTTATATAGATATTTATATTTGATAACAAGTTACTGCTGCAAGCTATGGAAGTCCATAATTAGAAGAAGATTACGTGAATGAAAATGCTATAAATACTAAAATAGTAAAGGTGTGTCTACTGTCTGAGGCATGGAGAGAGTTCAAATTAAATTGCAAATGGTTATGGGGTTAGGGTTCCGAGAAAGTGGTGGTAAGATTAGTCTGGGTTACTACATGAGCATAACCAGTGGTTACAAAGGTATTCTCTGAGTTATTAAACAGGTATGTATGGAGAACATTTGCTTAGATTATATTTCCTCTGATGAAGCCACAGATTGCTGTGGCGAAAACGTTTTGTTTTTCTTTTATAATAAACTGCGTTAAGGAGATTTAGAGTGTTGGAGCTGTTTCTGCCGACAAGGACCTCGTTTTGGTTTATTTTATTAAACAGGTAATTTAAACACAAATATGACTTTATTTAAGTGCAGGGACTAAAATAAGTAAAATATGTAGCTGAAACAAGCTTTTTCAATCACAGAAACTCTAAAAAATCAGTGTTTAGGGCAGAATTAGGTAAAGGCAGCAAGAAAATGCAGAAAAAATATACATTATCACTCCAAAGTATCTCTTTTGTCTCTGCTGCTGCTGCAGAACTCTGCAGGGCACAATGCAGGAGCTTGTTGAGCTGTATACAAGCACAAAAACCTCGCAAATGCAGGTTTTACTGCAGGAAAATGAAAGAGTGAGAAATTAGCCCCAAATGGCCAATAAACTACGAATGTCTGAGCTGAAACCAATCCTCCAGGGACAGATAGGCTGCTCAAAGCTCCCCCTCTCACAGGTGAACAGAGAAACTTCCTTCTATCGAAGTAAGGTATGGGCAAACATAGAAACTTGTAACACAGCCCTGAATTCAGCACTAACCAGAAAACTGGACTATACTAAATTAGAAAGGTGGAAAAATAAGTTTTTTTTTTTGTTTTTTTTTTCAGAAAATAAAGCAGATACAATAAAAAAATCACTTTAAAAGCACAGAAACGGCTATCACACAAGTGTGTAGCCCACAACAGTTGAACAGGTAATTTAAACACAAAAAATGAATTTGTAAAAGTGCAGGCAGTAAAATAAGTACAATATGTAGATGAAACAAGCTTTTTAAATCACAGAAACTCTAAACAAATTGAGTTTTAGGCAGAATTAGCTAAAGGCAGAAAGAAAATGCAAAATAATGATACTCAATCACTCCAAAGTCTCTCTTTTGTCTCTCTGCTGCTGTAGAACTCTGCAGGGCACCAGGAAGAAGCTTGCTCAGCTGTATACAAGTGCAAAAACCTTGCAAATGCGGGTTTTATTGCAGGAAAATGAAAAAGTGAGAAATTAGCCCTAAATGGCCAATAACCTACTAATGTCTGAGCTGAAACCACTCCTCCAGGAACAGATAGGCTGCTCAAAGCACCGCCCTCACACAGGTGAACAGAGAAACTTCCTTCTATCGAAGTAAGGTATGGGCAAACACAGAATCTTGTAACACAGCCCTGAATTCAGCACTAACCAGAAAACTGGACTATACTAGCTTAGAAAGGTGGGAAAATAAGTTTTTTGTTTTTTTTGTTTTTTTCAGAAAATAAAGGAGATACTACAAATAAACACTTTAAAAGCACAGAAATGGCTATCACACATGAGTGTGTAGCCTACAACAGTTATATTTATTTTACATTTGTTGAACGGGCTAGTCTAACTGGATATATGTCCATTTTCAGTAGAGGACCTGGGAGAAAAGCTCCACATAAGCAAAATTTACAACTTCAGCTACAGATAAATAAATTTCTAACAACTTAAGGTACAGTACTATTTAAGCTGAAGAATACACTTGCTATATGGACAATTATTATTATTAAAGTAGCAGAAGATAAGAAAAAGAGCAACAAACAATTTTAAAGTGGAACACAATAAGAAAGAGAGGTGAATAAAAAATGCACAAATAAATGTAACAACTCAAGGAGCAGTATTTAGCAGAGAGTCTTTCCATTTATCCTATAGTAGCATTGCAACTTTAGGGAAGCATGTAGTTGGAAGTATAAAGAAAGTTTATATAGATATTTATATGTGATAACAAGTTACTGCTGCAAGCTATACAAGTACATAATTAGAAGAAGATTACATGAATGAAAATGTTATAAATACTAAAATAGTAAAGGTGTGTCTACTCTCTGAGGCATGGAGAGTTGGAATTAAATTGCAAATGGTTATGGGGTTAGGGTACAGAGAAAGTGGTGGTGAGATTAGTTTGAGTTACTACATGAGCATAACCAGTGGTTACAAAGGTATTCTCTGAGTTGTTAAACAGGTAATTTAAACACAAAAATGACTTTACTTAAGAACAGGCACTAAAATAAGTAAAATATGTAGCTGAAACAAGCTTTTTCAATGACAGAAACTCTAAAAAATCGGTGTTTTAGGCAGAATTAGGTAAAGGCAGCAAGAAAATGCAGAAAAATGATACTTTATCACCCCAAAGTCTCTCTTTTGTCTCTCTGCTGCTGCAGAATTCTGCAGGCCACAAGGCAGGAGCTTGTTGAGCTGTATACCAGCACAAAAACCTCGCATATGCGGGTTTTATTGCAGGAAAATGAAAGAGTGAGAAATTAGCCCAAAATGGCCAATAAACTACTAATGTCTGAGCTGAAACCACTCCTCCAGGGACAGATAGGCTGCTCAAAGCTCCCCCCTCTCACAGGTGAACAGAGAAACTTCTTTCTATTGAAGTAAGGTATGGGCAAACACAGAAACTTGTAACACAGCCCTGGATTCAGCACTCTAAGGTGGAAAAATAAGTTGTTTTTGTTTTTTTCAGAAAATAAAGCAGATACAATGAAAAAAACACTTTAAAAGCACAGAAATGGCTATCACACTTGAGTGTGTATCCTACAACAGTTAAGCATTTTTTTTTTTTATTTATTTTACATTTGTTGACTGGACTAGTCTAACTGAATATATGTCCATTTTCAATAGAGGACAGGGGAGGAAAGCTCCACATAAGCAAAATTTACAACTTTAGGTACAGACAAGTAAATTTGTAACAACTTAAAGTACAGTACTATTTTAAGCTGAAGAATACACGTTATATAGACAAATATTATTACTAAAGTAGCAGAAGATAAGAAACAGAGCAACAAACAATTTTAAAGTGGAACACAATAAGAAAGAGAGGTGAATAAAAAATACACAAATAAATGTAACAGCTCAAGGAGCAGTATTTAACAGTGAGTCTTTCCATTTATCCTATAGTAGCATAGCAACTTTAGGGAAGCATGTAGTAGGAAGTATAATAAAACTTTATATAGATATTTATATGTGATAAGTTATTGCTGCAAGATATGCAAGTACATAATTAGAAGAAAATTACGTGAATGAAAATGTTATAAATACTAAAATAGTAAAGGTGTGTCTACTGTCTGAGGCATGGAGAGAATTGGAATTAAATTGCAAATGGTTATGAGGTTAGGGTTCAGAGAAGGTGGTGGTAAGATTAGTCTGAGTTACTACATCAGCATAACCAGTGGTTACAAAGGTATTCTCTGAGTTGTTAAACAGGTAATTTAAACACAAAAATGACTTTATTTAAGTGCAGGCAGTAAAATAAGTAAAATATGTAGCTGAAACAAGCTTTTTAAATCACAGAAACTAACAAATCGGTGTTTTAGGCAGAATTAGCTAAACGCAGCAAGAAAACACCGAAAAATTATACTTAATCACTCCAAAGTCTCTCTTTTGTCTCTCTGCTGCTGTAGAACTCTATAGGGCACCAGGCAGGAGCTTGCTGAGCTGTATACAAGTGCAAAAACCTTGCAAATGTGGGTTTTATAGCAGGGAAATGAAACAGATAGAAATTAGCCAAAATGGCCAATAAACTACTAATTTCTGGGCTGAAACCACTCCTCCAGGGACAGATAGGCTGCTCAAAGCTACCCTCTCTTACAGGTGAACATATAAATTTCCTTCTTTCCAAGTAAGGTATGGGCAAATGCAGAAACTTGTAACACAGCCCTGAATTCAGCAATAACATGAAAACTGGACTATACTAGCTTAGAAAGGCAGGAAAACAAGTATATATCTTTTATGTTTTTTTTTTCAAAAAATAAAGCAGATACAAAAAAAATAAAACACTTTATATGTACAACAATAGCTATCACATGAGTGTTTAGCCTACAACAGTTTAACAGGTAATTTAAAAACAAAAATGAATTTGTTAAAATGTAGGCAGTAAAATAAGAACAATATGTAGCTGAAACAAGCTTCTTAAGTCACATAAACTCTAAAAAATTGGTGTTTTAGGCAGAATTAGCTAAAGGCAGCAAGAAAATGCAAAATAATGATACTTAATCACTCCAAAGCCTCTCTTTTGTCTCTCTGCTGCTGTAGAACTCTGCAGGGCACCAAGAAGGAACTTGCTGAGCCGTATACAAGTGCAAAAACCTTGCAAAGGTGGGTTTTATTGCAGGAAAATGAAAGAGTGAGAAATTAGCCCCAAATGGCCAATAAACTACTAATGTTTGAGCTGAAAGCACTCCTCCAGAGACAGATAGGCTGCTCAAAGCTCTCTCACGGGTGAACAGAGAAACGTCCTTCTATCGAAGTAAGGGATGGGCAAATACAGAAACTTGTAACACAGCCCTGAATTCAGCACTAACCAGAAAACTGGACTATACTAGCTTAGAAAGGTGGGAAATACGTTTTTAGTTTTTTTCAGAAAATAAAGCAAATACAACAAAAAAAAACCTTTAAACGCACAGAAATGGCTATCACACTTGAGCGTGTAGCCTACAACAGTTAAGCATTTATTTTCTTTATTTATTTTAAATTTGTTGACCGTGCTAGTCTAACTGGATATATGTCCATTTTCAGTAGAGGACTGGGGAGAATAGCTCCACATAAGCAAAATTTACAACTTCAGGTACAGATAACTAAATTTGTAACAACTTAAGGTACAGTACTATTTTAAGCTGAAGAATACACTTGTTATATGGACAAATATTACTGTTAAAGTAGCAGAAGATAAGAAAAAGATACAGCAACACACAATTTTTAAGTGGAACACAATAAGAAAGAGAGGTGAATAAAAAATACACAAATAAATGTAACAGCTCATGGAGCAGTATTTAGCAGTGAGTCTTTCCATTTATCCTATAGTAGCATAGCAACTTTAGGGAAGCATGTAGTAGGAAGTATAAATAAAGTTTATATAGATATTTATATTTGATAACAAGTTACTGCTGCAAGCTATGGAAGTCCATAATTAGAAGAAGATTACGTGAATGAAAATGCTATAAATACTAAAATAGTAAAGGTGTGTCTACTGTCTGAGGCATGGAGAGAGTTCAAATTAAATTGCAAATGGTTATGGGGTTAGGGTTCCGAGAAAGTGGTGGTAAGATTAGTCTGGGTTACTACATGAGCATAACCAGTGGTTACAAAGGTATTCTCTGAGTTATTAAACAGGTAAGAACATTGCTTATATTTATATTTCCTTCTGATGAAGCCACATGATTGCTGTGGAAACGCTTTTTTTTTCTTTTATAATAATAAACAGGTAATTTAAACACAAATATGACTTTATTTAAGTGCAGGCACTAAAATAAGTAAAATATGTAGCTGAAACAAGCTTTTTCAATCACAGAAACTCTAAAAAATCAGTGTTTAAGGCAGAATTAGGTAAAGGCAGCAAGAAAATGCAGAAAAAAATATACATTATCACTCCAAAGTATCTCTTTTGTCTCTCTGCTGCTGCTGCAGAACTCTGCAGTTCACAATGCAGGAGCTTGTTGAGCTGTATACAAGCACAAAAACCTCGCAAATGTGGGTTTTATTGCAGGAAAATGAAAGAGTGAGAAATTAGCCCCAAATGGCCAATAAACTACGAATGTCTGAGCTGAAACCAATCCTCCAGGGACAGATAGGCTGCTCAAAGCTCCCCCCTCTCACAGGTGAACAGAGAAACTTCCTTCTATCGAAGTAAGGTATGGGCAAACATAGAAACTTGTAACACAGCCCTGAATTCAGCACTAACCAGAAAACTGGACTATACTAAATTAGAAAGGTGGAAAAATAAGTTTTTTTTTTTGGTTCAGAAAATAAAGCAGATACAATAAAAAAATCACTTTAAAAGCACAGAAACGGCTATCACACAAGTGTGTAGCCCACAACAGTTGAACAGGTAATTTAAACACAAAAAATGAATTTGTAAAAGTGCAGGCAGTAAAATAAGTACAATATGTAGATGAAACAAGCTTTTTAAATCACAGAAACTCTAAACAAATTGAGTTTTAGGCAGAATTAGCTAAAGGCAGAAAGAAAATGCAAAATAATGATACTCAATCACTCCAAAGTCTCTCTTTTGTCTCTCTGCTGCTGTAGAACTCTGCAGGGCACCAGGAAGAAGCTTGCTCAGCTGTATACAAGCGCAAAAACTTCACAAATGAGGGTTTTATTGCAGGAAAATGAAAGAGTGAGAAATTAGCCGCAAATGGACAATAACCTACTAATGTCTGTGCTGAAACCACTCCTCCAGAGACAGATAGGATGCTCAAAGCACCGCCCTCACACAGGTGAACAGAGAAACTTCCTTCTATCGAAGTAAGGTATGGGCAAACACAGAATCTTGTAACACAGCTGTGAATTCAGCACTAACCAGAAAACTGGACTATACTAGCTTAGAAAGGTGGTAAAATAAGTTTTTGTTTTTTTGTTTTTTTTTAGAAAATAAAGCAGATACTACAAATAAACACTTTAAAAGCACAGAAATGGCTATCACACATGAGTGTGTAGCCTACAACAGTTATATTTATTTTACATTTGTTGAACGGGCTAGTCTAACTGGATATATGTCCATTTTCAGTAGAGGACCTGGGAGAAAAGCTCCACATAAGCAAAATTTACAACTTCAGCTACAGATAAATAAATTTCTAACAACTTAAGGTACAGTACTATTTAAGCTGAAGAATACACTTGCTATATGGACAATTATTATTATTAAAGTAGCAGAAGATAAGAAAAAGAGCAACAAACAATTTTAAAGTGGAACACAATAAGAAAGAGAGGTGAATAAAAAATGCACAAATAAATGTAACAACTCAAGGAGCAGTATTTAGCAGAGAGTCTTTCCATTTATCCTATAGTAGCATTGCAACTTTAGGGAAGCATGTAGTTGGAAGTATAAAGAAAGTTTATATAGATATTTATATGTGATAACAAGTTACTGCTGCAAGCTATACAAGTACATAATTAGAAGAAGATTACATGAATGAAAATGTTATAAATACTAAAATAGTAAAGGTGTGTCTACTCTCTGAGGCATGGAGAGAGTTGGAATTAAATTGCAAATGGTTATGGGGTTAGGGTACAGAGAAAGTGGTGGTGAGATTAGTTTGAGTTACTACATGAGCATAACCAGTGGTTACAAAGGTATTCTCTGAGTTGTTAAACAGGTAATTTAAACACAAATATGACTTTATTTAAGTGCAGGCACTAAAATAAGTAAAATATGTAGCTGAAACAAGCTTTTTCAATGACAGAAACTCTAAAAAATCGGTGTTTTAGGCAGAATTAGGTAAAGGCAGCAAGAAAATGCAGAAAAATGATACTTTATCACCCCAAAGTCTCTCTTTTGTCTCTCTGCTGCTGCAGAATTCTGCAGGCCACAAGGCAGGAGCTTGTTGAGCTGTATACCAGCACAAAAACCTCGCATATGTGGGTTTTATTGCAGGAAAATGAAAGAGTGAGAAATAGCCCAAAATGGCCAATAAACTACTAATGTCTGAGCTGAAACCACTCCTCCAGGGACAGATAGGCTGCTCAAAGCTCCCCCCTCTCACAGGTGAACAGAGAAACTTCTTTCTATTGAAGTAAGGTATGGGCAAACACAGAAACTTGTAACACAGCCCTGGATTCAGCACTCTAAGGTGGAAAAATAAGTTGTTTTTGTTTTTTTCAGAAAATAAAGCAGATACAATGAAAAAAACACTTTAAAAGCACAGAAATGGCTATCACACTTGAGTGTGTATCCTACAACAGTTAAGCATTTTTTTTTTTTTATTTATTTTACATTTGTTGACTGGACTAGTCTAACTGAATATATGTCCATTTTCAATAGAGGACAGGGGAGGAAAGCTCCACATAAGCAAAATTTACAACTTTAGGTACAGACAAGTAAATTTGTAACAACTTAAAGTACAGTACTATTTTAAGCTGAAGAATACACGTTATATAGACAAATATTT